>NW_028227271.1:3662500-3667500 GCF_978045245.1 Mus caroli
AGCACACACAGACATGTGTATATACACATGTGCACATATGTATAGACACATGCACATACACATATGCACATACACAGACACATACACAAGCACACACAGACATGCATATACATACATATACACACATATGTATATGTACCCATGCACACAAACAGACATTCCTGTACATACACACATGCACAGATGTATACTCTCATACACATATGTATATATACACACACGCATATACATGTGCACACCCATGCTCCCACATACATGTATACACACACCTGTACATTTGTGATTAGCTCTTGTTATTAATGTGATGTGTGGTCCCCTGCTCCAGTGTACTGAGCTCCTATGAGCCCCTAATAAAGGTGTCAGTAGTTCAAAAGGGCTTTTTAACACATTTTAGTGGACATTTAACAATATATAAACTAGACTCGTAAGGTCACGTTATTACCATACTTTGACTTGAAAAATAACTTTTTTGCTTTTTTCCTAAGCAGAATGCTTGCTTATCAGTAGTCTTGGCTCTTCATTCAAGTAAGATTTTATGTTCCGTATTTACCGCCAATTAAAATTGGTGAGTATAGGCCAGGTGTGGTGGCACATGCCTTTAATCCCAATACTCAGGAGGCAGATGCAAGCAGATCTCTGTCAACATGGTCAACATAGCAAGTTCCAAGACATCAAAAGTTACATAGTGGTCGGGTGTTTAATCCCAGCACTTGGGAGGCAGAGGCAGGCAAATTTCTGAGTCGGGTGCTCTTACCCACTGAGCCATCTCACCAGCCGTGTAATCATCTTTCTACTAGCTTTTTCCTGGGTGTTTTGCCTACACGTATGAATGTGCACATGTGTGTGTAGTGTCCACAGAGGTCAGAGCAGGGCATCCAATCCTCTGGAATTATAATTACAGACCATGGCAAGCCACCATGTGGATGTTGGGAATCAAACCCAGGTCCTCTGCATGAGAAGCCAGTGCTCTTAGATGCTGAGCCATCTCTCCAGCTGCTCCAAAACATGATTTTTATGTCTAGCCTAGGCCGGCAGGAGTTCATGGTTTTCCTGCCCCTGCCTCCCAGTTACTGGGATTACAGCTATATATATGCCAAGATATTTTGCCTCCTTTTTAGTTTCTTTAAAAAATATATAAACTTCTTTTTTAAAAAAATTATTTTATTTATTATTAGCATATGTGATGGGGGTTAACCGTGCTACAGTATGTTTGTGGGGTTGGTTCTCTTTTTCCATCTTTGAGTGGGTTCAAGGGAACAAACCCAGGTTGCCATGCTTGTGTGACAAGCACCCTTACCCCTGAGTCATCTCACCAATCTCTGAAATATTCAGATCTCCGTGCACGCCTGTCATCCCAGCACAATGAGGCCAAAGCAGGAGAATTTCTAGTTCAAAGCCAGCATTGGGCTGCATAGGAGGTTCTAGGCCAGCTTTTGTCATATAGGGGACCTTATCTCAAAAAGAACTTGACTCAGATTTTTATGTATTTATTTTGTTTATATTTTTGTTTGTTTGTTTGAGACAGGGTTTCTCTGTGTAGCCCTGGCTGTCCTGAAACTCACTCTGTAGACCAGCCTGGCCTCAAACTCACAGAAATCCACTTGCCTCTGCCTCCTGAGTGCTGGGATTAAAGGCCTGTGCTGGGACACGTGAGAAAGGAATGACTCTTTCTCACAGTGAACAAGTCAAATTGACTGTCTTCACGTGATAATTTGTCATTTACAGCTGTCACCCTTGGTGTGTAATAATGCTAAGGTATTCCTCTTCTTCTTTTTAAAAATTATTTTTTTAAAAATTATTTTTTTTTACATTTTTTCGTTCTTTAGGGAGGAGGGGCATGCATGCCATGGCACACACGTAAAAATCACAACCCGTGGGAACCAATTCTCCCCTTCCCCCAGCAGGAGCTCCAGGACATGAACTCAGATCCTTAGATTTGGTTGCAAGCACCTTTGCCCTCTGAGCCATCTTGCAGGCCCTTATTTGTTTTTAAATTAGTATACAAAGTGATGGCCTTTATTGTGGTACTTCATACTTTGTTTCTGGTGATCCTCCTGTGGCATCTCCTTCTTCCATCTTCCCTGACCCTCCTTGGACCCTTAACCCCCTCCAAAGTGTCCCCTTTCCACTCTTGTGTCACATATATTTTGCTACCGTCTTTCTCCCTCTTCCTTCCTTCCTTAATACTTCTCTCTTCTTTTCATGGCTTTGTATACACATATATAAAAATTCAAATATAGGATCTGCAGATGAGAGAAGATATGGTATTCCGCTCTCTGAGTCTGAGTCACCTCATTTAGTAAAACCGCATGTCTACCTACTTCCTGGAAAGCGTCATTATTTTATCTTCTTGCTTCTGAAAAGAATTCCACTGTGTCTATGTACCACATTCCCACTGTCCAGTCTGTAGATGAATTTCTAGGCTGGTTCCAACTAATGACTCTTATGAATAATGCAGTAACAGGCACAGATGTGCAAGTCGTTGTAGTAGGAGTTAGGCTCCTTTGGGTTGGCGCTCAGTTGATACTACCTCTCCGACCCAACCTAGAATCCACGGGCGTGGCTAGAGACCTATGGTTGCTGGATAAGGTAATGGAGCGAGCCAATGAGAAAGAGACAGGCCTGGTGTGGTGGCGCACGCCTTTAATCCCAGCACTTGGGAGGCAGAGGCAGGCGAATTTCTGAGTTCGAGACCAGCCTGGTCTACAGAGTGAGTTCCAGGACAGCCAGGGCTACACAGAGAAACCCTGTCTCGAAAAAAAGAAAACCAAAAAGAGAGAGAGAGAGAGAGAGGGGAGAGGGGAGAGGGGAGAGGGGAGAGGGGAGAGGGGAGAGGGGAGAGGGGAGAGGGGGAGAGGGGAGAGGGGAGAGGGGAGAGGGGAGAGGGGAGAGGGGATAATTAAAAATAACTCAATCATTTCCCTAATATGTATAAATCTCTTCACTAATGGTGGTGATTGTGTTAGGTCCTTCTCTGTTACTGAGATAATAACCATGACCAAGGCAACTTAGGAAGGAAGGGTTTGCCAGGAGGAGGCCCACACCTTTGATGCCAGCATTGGGAGGCAGAAGCAGGTGCATCTCTGAGTTCAAGGTGAGTTCCAGGATAGCCAGGGCCACACAGAGAAACCCTGTCTCAAAGCAAACAACAACAAAATGAGCTCATCGCTATCACTGGGAGTGGAACGGCAGAAGGCAGACAGGCATGGCTCAGGGGCTGCAGCTGAGATCATGTCTTCATCCACAACTAGGAAGCAGAGAGAGCAGAGGGGAAGAGGCCCCCACCCAGTACCACATACTTCCTGCAGCAAGATCACACCTCCTAATCCTCCCAAACAGACGCCAGCTGGGGACCAAGGCCCAGGGTTTGTGAGGACATCTTCAAACCAGGGACAGCGCTAACGTTTATTTATTTATTTATTTTAAAGATTTATATATATTTATTTATTTAAAATACTTATATATTTATTTACGTATATGAGTATACTGTAGCTGGTTGTGAGCTATCATGTGGTTGCTGGGAATTGAATCAGGACCTCTGCTCTTCCAGCCTGCTCTCTCCGTCCCTCCCGGCAAAAGGTTTATTTGTTGTTATATGTAAGTACACTGTAGCTGTCTTCAGAAGCTACCAGAAGAGGGCGTCAGATCTCATTATGGTTGGTTGTGAGCCACCATGCGGTTGCTGGGATTTGACCTCTGGCAGAGCAGTCAGTGCTCTTAACCTCTGAGCCATCTCTCCAGCCCAGCACTAACATTGATAAAATGTACAGAAAAGGATGTAAAACGTATTGGCGAAGAGGAATAGATAAATTCAGCTGGATTGTGGGTTGCTTTTTGGTGTATAACAGACAACTCAGCTTCTCGCTAAATAACAACGTTGTCATATTTGTATTACAGTGACCATGAGGGAACTCAGGGCTTCATGATTTCCAGGCAAGTGTTCTATCACTGAGCCACACCCCTAACACTGAGAAGAGAGTTTTGGGTTTTTTGGTTTTTTTTAACTTTTTTAAAAAATAAGATTTATTTATTTTATGTATATGAGTAACACTGCTTCTGTCTTCAGACACACCAGAAGAGAGCATCGAATCCCATTGCAGATGGTTGTGAACCACCATGTGGTCGCTGGGAATTGAACTCAGGACCTCTGGAAGAGCACTGAGCCATCTCTCTCCAGTCCGAGAAGATAGGTTTTAATGTTAGAAATTCCATACTTCTGCTGTCAGAAGCCGTCTAGGAAAGGCTATGGCAAGCAAGCAGGTTTTCTGGAGATGGTCCACCCTTTTGCATGGCTGAGATGGGTGAGCTCTGAGATGCAGGGTCCTCAGAGACTTCAGCTCAGGTTTGCTTCTCGGTGCTGAGCTGCCTTTCCTGTCACTGTTACGTGGCCTAATGGTTCTGGGCATCAGCCCACACTATTGAGTGATCTCCTGCAGGATCAATAGGAAGATGTACTTTGGGGCTGGCGAGATGGCTCAGTGGGTAAGAGCACCCGACTGCTCTTCCGAAGGTCCAGAGTTCAAATCCCAGCAACCACATGGTGGCTCACAACCATCCGTAACGAGATCTGGTGCCCTCTTCTGGAGTGTCTGAAGACAGCTACAGTGTACTTACATATAATAAATAAATAAATCTTTAAAAAAAAAAAAAAGGAAGATGTACTTTGATGTAGTAATGCTATGTAGGCGAACTGATGACTTCATAATTCCTGAATTGGTACAAGTAATTTTAAGCCCTCTATAGAATAAAAGCTGCAGATAGAGCTCTGTGAACCTTCATGTGTCCTGAGCTGATTGCATTCGAAAAAGAAAGCAGGCTTGGAACACATTTACAATCAAGGAAAACATTCCTTCTAGGCTAGGAACGAGGCCTCTATCTGGTGGCTAGAAACCAGACAATAAATGTTTAGTCAGGTACTAGTTAATGGAAAGACATGTAAGCAATTCTGCTATAACTCTTTAAGCCTTATTGACCTATGACATGAGCTATTACCTTAAACT
>NW_028227271.1:5515000-5715000 GCF_978045245.1 Mus caroli
GGCCCTGTTTCTCAGCAGGGCTCAGAGTAAGTCTGGGAGGTAGCCTTAGAGAAGTTTTTTTTTTGTTTTGTTTTGTTTTGTTTTCCCAGCATCCTCCAGCAAAGCTTTATGAACAGGCCTAGTGCATTTCAGAGACAGATAATTTGGCTGAAACATGTCTAGAGCAGGCAATCCTCTGTCATGGAAGGGCTTGG
This sequence comes from Mus caroli, assembly GCF_978045245.1. Classification (NCBI taxonomy): domain Eukaryota; kingdom Metazoa; phylum Chordata; class Mammalia; order Rodentia; family Muridae; genus Mus; species Mus caroli. The sequence goes on from NW_028227271.1 coordinate 5,515,195, forward strand.
CAGAAGGCCCAGACTCTAACCTGCTGGTCTGAGGATTCCCTGGTTTCGGCTGCTGGCTGACAGCAGTGGTTCACACACTGCTCTGGTCAACAAGGGCCTACTGCGGTATAGCCCAGTGTACTCTCCACAGCCACGTGGAGCCAATGTCTGCTTGCCCTTCAGAGAAAATCTCAGGAGAGGACTGGAATAATCCACAGCTGTTGAGTATAATCAGAGTAGGGAATTAAGAATCATACGAAACACCGAGGGCCGGTGGCAGGGCCCCAGTGGTGAAGGCTCAAGCTGGATGCCTGAGTGCAACCCCTGGGACCCTCGTGATGGAAGATGAGATGAGGCCCAGAGTCCACACAGTGTCAGGGCATGCAGGTATCCCCTCTACAGGTACACAAACTGATATTAAAAAAAAATTAAAAACCATTAAAATAGCAATGAATCGGGGCTAGTAACTATGAGTTCTGGTGTCTCCTCCCCCACCCCCTGCCAATTTGGCACCTGGACAAGCCACCTCACACCTCACTGGCTTGGCCTTCTCTGTTACTAGAACAGTGGTTGCAAACACAAATGCTTAACGCAGAATAGTTGAGCCCAAATCTGATCCCACCTCGGACTGGCTGTCTTGGAGAAATGGTTGAATCTTCCTGGCCTGTTCCACCTCTGAGGAGCTACACGGATGGAAAATGAGTCACACATGTCAAGGGCTTCAGACAGCTCAGCCGGCGGTAAACGTATACATGTTCGCTGTTATAATTACCAAAAACATAACCGCTGGATTAGATAATCTTTAAGACACCTTCCTGCTCAAATATCCTACAGCGTTTAAACTCAGCGATGCAGTATTTCCCACATTTCTCGTTCTGTGAAACAGGGGAGTGGAGTCCCATGAAGGTCCCAGGGTTGTAGAGTTCTAGGACTGGAGCTGGTGGTGGGATTCTGAGAAAGGTGCTAATGGCCAGGCCTGCCTGCTACATACACAAAACAGAACTCAGGAGGCTGTGCAGACACACTCTGTGTAGTTCTGCTAGGTAGGGATGCCCGAAGACTTAGCCCAGAGAAGAACCCTGCGTTATTTCTTCAATTTCCTGATTGGTGTCCAAATTCTTTCTCACTCAAAAATAAAATGACAAGGCCTTTCATTTCAAATATAATATTTCCTTTTATAATCATACAATTTTCTTTGGTGGTGGTGGCGCATGCCTTTAATCCCAGCACTTGGGAGGCAGAGGCAGGCAGGTCTCTGAGTTTGAGGCCAGCCTGGTCTACAGAGTGAGTTCCAGGACAGCCAGGGCTACACAGAGAAACCCCCATCTAGAAACCAAACTATACCAACCAACCAACCAGATTCATTATGTTTTTTTGCATTTCTTTCATGTGTGTGTGACATCTTGTGGAGACCAGGGGGACAACCTGAAAGATCCGGTTCTTTTCTTCCACCACGTGGGACCCCGGGGGTAGAGCTCAAGTCCCCAGGCTTGGCAGCAAGCACCTTTAGCTGGTGAGTCATCTTGTCTGTCTTCCTTTCTTCTCTTCGTCCTCTTCTTACTTATTTGCTTGTTTTATATTTATTTTGAGACAGGGTCTCACTAAGTTGCCCAGCCAAGGTGCAAATGTGTAACCTTCCCCACCCCAGCCTCCTGAGTAGCTGGGATGATGGGAGTGTCACCAGGCCCAGCTACCACACTTTACATACCTTATGGTGTGTGTGTATGAGTGTCTCTGTGTGTGTTTCTGTATCTGTGTGTGAGAAAAAAAATCTGAGTCTCTCTGTATGTTTATGTGTGTATAAATGAATCTCTGTGTGCATGTGTCTGTGTGTGTGTGTGTATATAAGTGTATGAGGGAGTCTGTGTGTGTATGTGTATGAGTCTGTGTGCATGTGCATGAGTGTTTATGTGTGTATAAGTGAGTCTGTGTGCATGTGTGTGTATGTGTGCATGTATGTGTTTATGTGTGCAGATGTGTATGTGTGCAAGTGTGTATGTGTGGGTATGTATATGAGTACATGTGTGTATGAGTAAATCTGTGTATGTCTGTATGGGTGCATGTGTGTGTACATGTGTGTAATGTGCATGTGTGTATATGTGGGTGTGTGGAAGAGTGAATGTGTACATGTATGCATGTGTATATGTGCATGTGTGTATGGGTGCATGTGTGTATTGTGTATGTGTGCATCTGTGTATGTATGCATGTGTGTATATGTGCATGTGTGTATGTGTGCATGTGTATATATGTGTGGGTGTGTGTATGTGTGGGGGTGTGTATATGTGCATGTGTGTATTGTGCCTGTGTGTATGTGTGCATGTGTGTATGTATGCATGTGTGTATATGTGCATGTGTGTATGGGTGCATGTGTGTATTGTGCATGTGTATATTGTGCCTGTGTGTATTGTGCCTGTGTGTATGTATGCATGTGTGTATATGTGCATGTGTGTATGTGTGGGTGTGTGTATGTGTACATGTGTGTATTGTGCATGTGTGTATGTATGCATGTGTATATGTGTGTATGTGTGCATGTGTGCATGTGTGTATGTGTGCATGTGTGTATGTGTGCATGTGTGTATGTGTGCATGTGTGGGTGTGTGTATGTGTACATGTGTGTATTGTGCATGTGTGTATGTATGCATGTGTATATGTGTGTATGTATGCATGTGTATATGTGTGTATGTGTGCATGTGTGGGTGTGTGTATGTGTACATGTGTGTATTGTGCATGTGTGTATGTATGCATGTGTATATGTGTGTATGTGTGCATGTGTGTATGTGTGCATGTGTGTATGTGTGCATGTGTGTATGTGTGCATGTATGTATGGGTACATGTGTACTATGGTACATTGTGTGTAAAAGTCAGGGGACAACCTGGAGGAGTTGGTTCTCTTCCTCCACCGAGTGGGCTCTGGGGACTGAACTCAGGTCATCATGCCTGGTGGCAGAGCCCTTAGCCTTTGCCCACCTCAGCTCCCCAAAGCTTTTTTGGGACCAGTTTCAATATGTAGGCCTGTCTGGCTTGGACGATAGACTATAGGTCAGGCTGACTCTGAACTTGCTATGATCACCCTGCCTCTGTCTCCAGAACACCTGGGTTACAGGAAGGCACCACCATGCCAAGTCACCTACCTTTTTTTTTTCTGTGGAAAAACATTTCCATTATTTTTTGTGTATGAGGGGTCTCCCTGAATGTAGGCTCATATACCACATGTGTGCCTGCTGCCTGCCAAGGTCAGAAGGGGGCGCTGGATCTCCTGGGACCGGAGTTACAGATGGTTGTGAGCTGCCAGGTGGGTTCTGGGAATCACGCTTTGGTCCCCCACAACACGTGCTCTTAGCCACTTACCAACTCCTTAGCTCACACACACATGCACACACACAACACACAATTTTGGCGGGCTGTGGTGACACACCTTTAATTCCAGCACATGGGAGGCAGAGACAGAGGCAGGAGAATCTCTGTGGGTTCAAGGTTAGCCTGGACTATATAACAAGTTCCAGAACAGTCCAGGCTGCTGTATAGAGAAATCCTATCTCAAAAACAAAATTTATTTTATGTGTATGGGTGTTTTGCCTGTATGCATGTCTATGTACCAATCATATGTGTGCCTGGTACCCATCTGGCCTTCAGATCCCCTGGAAGAGGAATTATGTTTGGTTGTTAGCTGCCAGGTACGTGCATGGAACTGAGCCTGGATCCTTTGGAAGAGCAGCGGGTGTTCTTTTTTTTTTTTTTTTTTTTTGGTTTTTTGAAACAGGGTTTCTCTGTGTAGCCCTAGTTTGTCCTGGTACTCACTTTGTAGACCAGGCTGGCCTCGAACTCAGAAATTCACCTGCCTCTGCCTCCCAAGTGCTGGGATTAAAGACATGTGCCACCACGCCTGCCGCATCGGTGTTCTTTTTTTTTTTTTTTTTTTTTGGTTTTTTTTGGTTTTTTCGAGACAGGGTTTCTCTGTATAGCTCTGGCTGTCCTGGAACTCACTTTGTAGACCAGGCTGGCCTCGAATCGAACTCAGAAATCCGCCTGCCTCTGCCTCCCGAGTGCTGGGATTAAAGGCGTGTTTTTAATTAGCGAGCCATCTCTCCATCCCCAGACCACATGGCTCCGTCTCAATTGTCTATTGCATTCACCCCACTGGTTCCAAGCTACGTTATTTCAAAAAGGGAACCATGGGGTCCTCCTGATTCTGATGGGAAGGAAGTCTAGATAGCAATGGAAGCAATGGCTGCGTGAAGAGACGAGTCAGGCAGAGATCCCAAAAGCCACTGCACAGTCCAACCAGCCGAGAACCATACATGGCAGAATACATGGCCGCTTCCTCATTAAAAAAGAAATATGTATTTTAATTCGTCTTTATGAGTGTTCCAGTGCCTTGGGGACCAGAAGAGGATGTCCAGCTCCACGGAGCTGGGGTAAGCACTGGGAGCCAAACTGAGGACCGACCCGTCTCCAGTTCTCTACTTTCTTATTTTCAAATATTACAACCAGCATTTTCCTGTCTGAACCTGAGATGCCTGTGAGAAAGGGCAGGAGGATTATACTCATTTTATGGATGATGCTCTGAGATAGTAAGGGATGTTGTATTCACCGTAATTTTGTTTGCTTGCTTTTGTTTTTGAGACAGCGTTTCTCTATGTATCCCTGGCTGTCCTGGAACTCTCTGTAGAGCAGGCTGGCCTCGAACTCTGAGATCCACTAAGGCATGTGCCACTATGCCAGGCGTCTACAGCCTTTGTGATAGACGTTGGATAAGGGATTAGTTCAAAGACTTTTTCCTTACCACAAGTGTTGACCTGAGTTTAGGATCCTACATGGGATCTGGGGTGGTTAGACAGTTGGGTCCTGAAAGACAAGGCTGCAGGGGAGCTCGGCTGAGTCTCGGGGGCGGGACGGGACAGGACTAGCAGGTGGGGCTGTAGCTACGAGTCTGGCCGAGGGATTGGGGAGGGGACTCAAGGCAAGCTTAAGCCAGACTCACATCCCCGGAATGAGCCCTTCTCTCTGGTTCCACCACTCTACACCTCAAAGGGTTAAAGTAGCTTTCACATGATTTTCCCATCTCCCAGGTAACTTGGGCAGCTGCTTGCGAGGGAAATAAATAAACATCCCGGAACAATTTTTCAGTTCATGAACCTGGCAATGCACCCCAGCCCCCCACATCAAAGGAACACAACCCTTTAGGTAAAAGGTGCCGGGGGAGGGACTTTGCCAGTTGGCAGGTGCGGGGGAAGGGCTGCCCCTGAGAGCCTGGGGCCAGAGGGCGGCACCAAGAATGCCCCTGCCCGCAGCCCGATCCGGTTCTGTGCGCAGCAGGTTTGCGTCGGGCCCGGCGCCCCAGAGGGTTGGGGAAGCGGAAAGAAGTGGGGTGCAGGCGAGCGGGTGCCAGGCGCACACACCTGGCGCCTTGTGGAATGAAATCTTAATTAATTATTAAACTCAGCTCCCGCCGGGGCCGCGGTGAAGAGGGAGGGCGAACGGGCACGGTGGGGGCTGGGGCCGGGAGGAAGATTGGGTGAGGAGGGGGCGCAGGGCACCCCGACAGGAAGGAAGCCGACCCTCTGGGCGGGGCGGGCATCTTCGCCGCCTGCGGGTGGCTTCGCCGGCTTCCTAGGACCCCCGGGTGAGGGTGGAGGGCACCCTGCAGGATGCCGCCCTGGGTGGAGGCTGGAGCGCGGGCGGGCGAGCGGGCGGGCGCACCGACCCTCCCGCGGGGTCTGAAGCCCAGAACAGTGGCCGCTTGTTCGTCGGAGACCCGGGGAGGATCCAGCGGACAGGGGAGGGGGCGCGAGAGACTCTGGCCTCGTTCATCCGACCCCGGCCCCGGGGAGGGGAGTGGGCAGCTGTGCCCCCGCCTCTGGGAGGGGGAGGGGGTGCCCAGACAAAAGGAGCTTGTGCCTTTAAGGCGGGGAGTCCGGGAGCCGGCGGGGAGGGGACTTCTGGATCCGGGGTAGAGGGCGGCTGCGCTGGACAACAAGGGAGGGGGCGAGGGCCGGAGGCTCTGCCGCGCGGCAGGCGGGCGGGCGGGACAGCGGGGACGCGCGGGCACGGAGCAGGACGGCGGGACGGCCGGCCCTCCCGGCCGGAGCCCGCGGGCGCGGCGCGGCGGGGCGGCGGCCCGGGGCAGGCGCCGACCTCCCCGGCAGGTAAGCGTGGGGGATCGGACTCCTGCTGCGACAGCAGAGTCCCGAGAGTTGCAGGGCGCCTGGGAAGTGCTGGAGGACATGGGGACCCGGGGCTCCGCGGGCCGGCCGGGGGACAGCTCTGGAAGCTGCCACCCTCCATGCCACGAGCTTTCCTTCCTGCACTCGCCAGAGTTTCCAGGCTTGTCCAGAGAAGGGGAGAAGGCGTGCATGAGGGGAGGGGATGCCCCCAGAGGTTGGCATCGGGGATGAGGGGGTGAGTTTGGAGTGTTGAGAAGGCGCTGAGAGGAGAGGGAGGCCCCTCGCCCTGCCCTCGCCCTGAACCTTTGGAATGAAAGGGTAGTGTCAGTGCCTACTTCCCCAAGGCCTGTTGCGGGGTGGGCAGGGGTGGGGTGGGGTGTGGACAGACTTTATTCAGAGTAGGCCCAGCGGCCTGCCTGAAAGACCAGAGGTGCTAAGATTAGGCGGTGGGAGAGCCTTTCGGGTACCTGTGTCTCCCCAGAGTGTCTCTGTAGCCAGGGGGCCTGATGGGGTGTTGTGTGGTTGGAACTGGCTGGCTGTGGGAACCTTTTTGGTCCTTAGGGAGAACCAGGGCTTGGGAAGAAGGCTGCCCTGAACCTACAGATATAGGCCCTGGGGAAGTTCTTCTACAACTGGAAAGGCCCGGAAATTATAAAAGCTGGGTTTCAGAGTGTTGGGTCGTTTCTCCCCCCCCCCCCCCGCCCCGGGGCATAATCTTCTGTGTGAACTTTCTGAAGACTTTTAAATCATTTTGCCAACAAGGGCAGAGGTGGATAGACCCTGGGGATGTGGTGGCTGAGAGGTGGCCAGAAAGATGAGGGTTGGGCAAAGTCGTGGGCAGAGCCAAGTCTTGACTTTCAGACCCTGGTCTCAGGCGGAAGGACCAGGATTTGGGAGGGACTTGAGATCTGGCCCTGGGACTATGGCACTTGGGGCTGAGTGGACATGATTTGGTTGTGGGGGCTGGTTGTATATGCAATAGCACATCTGTGAGAGAGAGCAAAGGACTCAGGGGAGAAGGGGGTCAAGGGGCACAAGGCTCAAGAGCCCAGAGGCAGAAAAGAGATTCGGTGTGCACTTTTGGAATTTGTGGTGAGGGGTTCCCGAACAGGGGGATTCGGGGAACATAGAGAGAAGTTTTGTGGCTTGGAACAATGCCTTCTGTTTTCTTCTCTAGGAAGCTGGCATAGAGGAGCCCTGTGAGTCCTTTAGGGTGGGCAGTGCCTGAGAGCTCAGGGTGGGACGTTTGTAGTTTGGTTGAACAGTTACAGAGTTATCCCCTTGGGGAGTCAGAGTGTTCTTGAAGGGTCATATGTTTCCCTGATAGCGTCTGCCCCTTCCTCTGTGAGTATGAGCCAGATGCAAGGATGTGCTTCCAGGGGGCTGGGAACACGGCCAGAAACAGGTCCTCTGGGAATAGAGATCTGGGCCAGTGGTAGTGGTGGGGAGATAAGAACGGGGAAGGGGACTGGAGAATGGGAGGAGGCGGAAGGGAAGAGAAATGTCATGGTGTGTGGAGTGTGTTGGGGAGGGGTGTGTGTGTGTGTGTGTGTGTGTGACATAGTGGGAATCTGCACTCTGTGTTCTGTCTCCAGCAGCTCTGGAGACTGACAGCAGGGGACATGGGGCCTGATAGGCAGGCATCTGACTGGCTGGAGGGATACGCATTCTTACTCATGACTGTTGTCTTTCCATCTCTTGGACACTGACAGAGATCTGCATTCAAAGGTTTGTACGGTGAGAGAACTAATGTTTGTTTACAGTGTGTAGTGTGGCAGGGAATTGTTAAGAGTCTCTCATCCCCTTCTCGTACTTCAGGTGAGGTGGAGACAGGTGGAGTGCTTGTCGCTTGTCTCAGCTTTAAGAGTTGAAACCTGATCTTGTGCTCAAGATCTTGCTTCCAGGCTTTCTTTGGTGACCTTTTCCAAATGCCAGCCTGACCTGAAATCTTGTACTTCTGATCTGTCCTTCAAGATGGTGCTATTGGTGTTAAGAAGTTGAAGGGCATGCTGCCCTGTGGATGTAGTAGGGGCGCTGGCAGAACGTGGCTGAGGGAGATCTAGAGATGGAGTGTGAAGAAACCCCTGGCTTACCTTCTGCTTTGGGTTCCTCCGGGCAGCTGCTTGGAGTGTTGTTCATCCCTCCTAAGCCTCTGGCTCTGTGGCCACCTGGGGCAGGCGCTGTGTAAGCTTCTCTCTGGTTCTCTAGTGAGTACAAATGTCAGGGCTGCCAGCTCAGTGGGTGTAAGGACAAGGGGCCCCCTCAGGGTGCCCTGAAGCATGGAGGAGTTTGGTTCTGATGGTGGCATCGTATATGGTTGGCGTAAATGGCTTTCACACTCTCAACCTGGGCTCAGCCGGGAGACGTGGTAAGGTGATTGTCATGGTGTCATCCACCCAGTTCAAGGCGTGTTCTTTCTGAAAATGTAGGATCTAAGTCCGATTTAGTTGTCCGGCGTCTTTATGACCAGGGTGAACCATGGAAAACTGCTCTGGATGTCAGCTCTCCGTTTTTTTGTTTTTTGTTTTGTTTTTTTCCTCTTTCAAATCTGCCCTGGGCGGCCGTAGGACAAGCTTCACGGGCCTTTGGTGAAGAAGACATGAAATTAGGCATGTGAAAAGATATTGGAAGTTTACGACAGAGAGAAAATATAATATAGCTAGCGGCCGGCCATCCATCCGCTCAGCAAACGTTGAGGAGCGGTGGGCACCACAGGACACAACCAAACACCCAAATCCTTGGCTCTCCCAAGTTGGCACGGCTGTTAGGAGTGCCGACGAGCAAATAAGAAAAAGGAAAATTATAGAACGGCAGTTGCTGATAAGAGCTGCGGAGAGAGAAAAATTATAAAGCTGGGGAGGGAGATACGGAGCCCCAGGAAAGGGAGTTGCTATTTTAAAAGGCTGTGAGAGAGCAGAGCTGATAAGGGACTTGGGCTGTGACCTAAAGGAGCTCCCATTCCAGTTGGGAACAGCAAGTACCACGGTACCAGCCTGGGCAGAGCCTGGCACACTGGGGAACAGCAGACAGGCTGGTGTGACAGGTGTGATAAGGAAGACAAGGAACCCAGACTGTCAGAATTAGCCGTTACTCCATGTGGACTGCTCTAAAGCATCCATGTTCTTTTTCCTTGTCGGCTCTCCACCCAGCTCTTTGTGGTACTGAGTGTGGAACCCAACGCCTTGTGCGTTCTAAACAGGCATTCTACCACCGAACCACACTCCCCTCCCTCCTTTCCTCCTTATTGTTTGCTCCTACGTTTATTGAGCACCTACTGTTAGCCCCAATAGCTCTAGACAAAATTAGGTATAGTTTCTACATGCACAAAGCGTGTAGTCCCCGGGACGGAGGCGTACGTTAAACGAGAAAGGATTTAATTATAATGGCAATAAGGACTGTGGAGGAAATGAACAGAGGTTAAACTGGACCAAACGTAGTCTTAGGGGTGGGGCTGGGAGAATTTCCGTGAGGGAGTAACGTTTAAACTGTGACCTGTGGGAGAAATTGAATTTAGTTTGCTGAAGAGAGAGAGAGAGAGAGGAAGGAGGGAAGGAAGGAAGGAAGGAAGGAGGGGAGGAAGGAAGGAAGGAAGGATATGGAAAGAATCCCTTTTGTATAGAGGTCAACTATCAACAGTTCACAGCAGAACATATTCTGTTGACAAGATGTATTAGGCTTGTGTATAGTTTGTTTTGTTTTCTTTTCCGAGACAGGGTTTCTCTGTGTAGCCCTGGCTGTCCTGGAACTCACTCTGTAGACCAGGCTGGCCTTGAACTCAGAGATCCGCCTGCCTCTGCCTCCCAAGTGCTGGGATTAAAGGCGTGTGCCACCACACCCGGCTCAAGTTTTTAAAATATGCTTTTATGTGCATTGGTGTTTTGCATTCATGCGTGTTTGCGTGAGAAAGTCAAAGCCCCTGGAGCTGGAGCCATAAACAGTTGTAAGATCTGCTTTGTGGGTGCTGGGAATCGAACCAGAGTCCTTCAGAAGTATGGGCAGTGCTCTTAAAAATTTAGCTCTCAGTTCTTTTACTTATATGGTTGCTGGGTCTTTTCCATGTGTCTGTGTTCCTTACCTTTGAGTGGGGGTGCAGCTGCCTCTCCCCGGGCAGTTTTATCAAGACGGTAAGAATGGGAACTGGTGAGATGGCTCCACAGTTAAGAGCACCGACTGTTCTTCTGGAGGTCATGGGTTCGAATCCTAGCAACCACATGGTGGCTCACAACCATCGAGAAACAAACAAACAAAAAACCTACGGGCCAGAGCGCCAGAGCGAGCAGGGCGCCGGAGCAAGAGGGAGAAGGGGGGCGGGAGAAGGGGGACGGGGGTGGGGGTGGGGGGAAGATGGTGGGAATGAAGACCAGAGTTGTAGGAAGCGCTCAGGTCACAGGCTACTATGGTGGCTGCGGCCACACAGTGGTATTAATACCATTCCCTGTCTCTCCTCCCGGCAGCATGTCATGGTTTAGTGGCCTCCTGGTTCCCAAAGTGGATGAACGGAAAACAGCTTGGGGGGAACGCAATGGGCAGAAGCGCCCACGCCATGCGAATCGAGCCAGTGGCTTCTGCGCACCCCGCTACATGAGCTGCCTCAAGAATGCGGAGCCACCCAGCCCCACTCCTGCAGCTCACACTCGGTGCCCCTGGCAGGATGAAGCCTTCATCAGGAGGGCGGGCCCGGGCAGGGGTGTGGAGCTGGGGCTGCGGTCAGTGGCCTTGGGGTTTGACGACACTGAGGTGACCACACCGATGGGGACAGCTGAAGTGGCACCGGATACATCGCCTCGGAGCGGTCCGTCCTGCTGGCACCGGCTTGTGCAGGTGTTCGAGTCTAAGCAGTTCCGCTCTGCCAAACTGGAGCGGCTGTACCAGCGGTACTTCTTCCAGATGAACCAGAGCAGCCTCACGCTGCTCATGGCGGTGCTGGTGCTGCTCATGGCTGTACTGTTGACTTTCCACGCTGCGCCTGCCCAGCCTCAGCCTGCTTACGTGGCCCTGCTGACCTGTGCCTCCGTCCTTTTTGTGGTACTCATGGTGGTGTGTAACCGACACAGCTTCCGCCAGGACTCCATGTGGGTGGTGAGCTATGTGGTCCTGGGCATCCTAGCAGCTGTGCAAGTCGGGGGTGCCCTGGCAGCCAATCCACACAGCCCCTCGGCGGGCCTTTGGTGCCCCGTGTTCTTCGTCTACATCACCTACACCCTTCTTCCCATTCGCATGCGAGCCGCAGTGCTCAGCGGCCTGGGCCTCTCTACTCTGCATTTGATTTTGGCCTGGCAGCTCAACAGCAGCGACCCCTTCCTTTGGAAGCAGGTAGGTGTGACAGAGTGAGGGTGGGAAAGGGAACTTGCTGATGGAGGGACACAGTATCGATATAGCCATGTCTAGATCAATCAGGCCAGGCTTCGCCGGCTAGCCTCTGCTTGGGACTTGTATCAGTGAGCATTGAAGAGGAACAGGTCTGTAGTGTGTCACCACAGGCCAGTCTTCAGCTCTTTGGTCTAGGTCAGTAGACATGCCATGTGCAGGTCTCCCTGACCTCTTGGTAACCAATGAGACTCAAGCCTTGTTGTTACCCCTACGAAGAAGCAGCTGTAGGTAGTTTTGCAAAGCTTCCATAAGCAAGGCCTTTCTACTCCTTGCCAGAAGCTGTGGCCTGTGGCTCACCATGGCCTCATAAACAGAGAGAAAGTTGCTTGGGGCTCCTGGGGTGAGGAGCTGGGTGCTTGAGCTTCATGCCCTTCCCCGCTTGGAACAGAACACACCTTTTTAACAGTAACTTTATAGCTAGTGTGTTGTGGAGCAGAGTCCCCGCAGGGCACTGTCAGGCCTCTTAAAGGGACAGACCCTTCTGTGCTAGCTAGTCCCTAGGCTCTCTTCTTGGTTGCCTGTGAAGTGGGGGTTTGGGGTGAACGGCTCTTCTGGGGGAGAAGATGCTCAGGAGTGATGTGGTATTCCCCCCCACCCCCCACCCCTGTCAGACTTGCCAGAAGGTGGGTGTGTGACTCTTCCCTGCTCTCAGCTGGCCTGGCGCCCAGGGCCCAGCCCTGTGCCTGATAGATGGGGGAGGTTGGGCCTGGGAGGCCCGAACTGCCAGCCTCCTACCTCACCAGGGTGCCTGGCTTCAGTTCCACCCCGTGGGGTCCCCACATTCCTGGGATAGTAGAGAAAACTGTGCTTCTCTGCCCATCTGCAGTGTCTCAGAACTGAGAACCACTTCACGTGCCCAGTGGGGCCTGTGAGTGTTTCTGCATGGAGTAGGGGCTTGTAGCCTCCTTGGGCAATCCCTTCCCAGGTCCAGCCCCACTTGTGTCTGAAGGAAGAACTTTTTTTCTGATGCACTCACTGAGACACCCGGAGCAGTGACTAGGCTGGGGTGGCCTCCAGAGCCTTGGCATCCATTTTTTTTTCTCACGGTAGATAGGAATGAGTGTGGTTATTTCAGTCTCTCATCCCTCTTCCCCATCCCTCCGCTGTGACTCACATTTTCCTCTTGGGCTCCTGGGGCCAGCAAGGGAAGTTGCCTGGATTGCCCCCCCTCCTGCCCCCCACTGGGGGCTATTCTTAGAAGCCCCCAAGGGAGATAGAGTGCCCCCTCTTCACCCCTGCTGCTGAGAGGGGAAGCTCTGTGTGGATTCTCTGGAAGCTTCGTGGACTGGGAAGGGCAGCTGAAGGCCAGTCCAAGAGGGTCCGGGGGTTAGCCGGACCTCGGTTTTACACGGAGGAATCAAAGATTAAATGTCCTGTCCAGGTCTGCAGGTCTAGTTCTGGTTCAGGGCAGTTAGTGAGCATTCCCTGCTTTCTCCAGAACCATAGCCCTGCCCCATCCAGCTTGGGTGGAGTCCCAGAGCCAGTTAACCCCCAAGGCTCCAGCAACACTGAAGCGGGCATGCCTCAGACGGTATTTGCTAGTCAGTTGTTCTGACTGTGGTTTGGGACTGGTGTTGCAGAGGGTGGGGGCTTAGGCATGAGGTCTTGCAGAGGTGTGTGTGTGTGTGTAAGAGGTGGGGAAGGGGAGAGAGGGGAAGGAGGAAGAGGAGGGGACAGGAGAGGAGGTGAATCCTATCTTGTTTTTTTTTTTTTTTTTTTTTTTTTTTCCGAGACAGGGTTTCTCTGTGTAGCCCTGGCTGTCCTGGAACTCACTCTGTAGACCAGGCTGGCCTCGAACTCAGAAATCCGCCTGCCTCTGCCTCCCGAGTGCTGGGATTAAAGGCGTGCACCACCACGCCCGGCCCTATCTTGTGATAGAGGTGGCCATTGCGGTCTCTCTGTGAGTAGAACTGATAGCTGCCAAGGAGGGGCTCTGAGCCTGGCCTTCAAGAACTAGAGTCTGGGGAAAAAAAAAAAAAGAGCTTTAGACATCTGGAATATGTTAGATAGTGGAATCAGGACAAAGGCTTTGGAATCTGATTGTCCAGGCAGGATTCAAGTCTCCTGCCAACCACAACCAACCGTGCAATCTTGGGCAAGCTACTGGGCTCTTGAGTCACTCGGCCGTGGTGAAGTGGGGTACTGTTACCTGGTCCACAGACTTGTAAAAATAAATTCATCGGTCAATATGTGGAATGCATCCTCCCTCCAGATCCTAGACGTTGCAGGTGGCTAGCAAACCGGCTACTGGACTAACAGCAGTAGTATTAGCTTACACCTATGATCCCGTCGCTCGGGAATCTAAGCCAAGGGTCACTGCTTAGTGAGTTGAAGGCCAGCTTGGTTACATAGTGAGACCCTATCTCAAAAATTCAACCAGCCAACCAACAACAGCAAAACCCAATAGCAGTCATTCTGCTATTCAGTCCGCTGGGCTGCGGGAGGCTTTAGAGACATTCCTCCTCCTGTTGGGGTGATCGATGATTAAGTGGAGACCTAGAGAGAGGAAGCGACCTGTCCTGGTTCACTTGGAAGAGGATGGGAAGCTCAGAGCTGCCTAGCGTTGCTCTGTAAGGAGGACTACACGCAGAAGGGACATTCGTCTTTTGTCAGGGGTGTTTGTGGGGCAGGAGATTATAGGGTGCCAGGGCTGGGCCCATGACCTGTGTGGCTGTGGTTGGTGTTGCTGCTCCTGAAGCTGTGAAAAGCTTATCTTTCCGGCCACAGAATGATCTAGGCAGGCTGGGATCTGTATGGGGGAATAGAGTAGCCTGGAGATGGTGCAGCTTAGGGACAAACAGGGTGCAGGATTTTATTTCCTGCTTACAGTGTGTGCTGAGAGAGCTAGTGTGTGTGTGTGTGTGTGTGTGTGTGTGTGTGTGTGTGTGTGCCGGGCAGGTGGTTACTCATCTGCCTCTGCCGCCTTCCCAACAGCTCGGTGCTAACGTGGTGCTCTTCCTCTGCACCAATGCCATCGGTGTCTGCACACACTACCCTGCTGAAGTGTCTCAGCGCCAAGCCTTTCAGGAGACCCGAGGTTACATCCAGGCGCGGCTGCACCTACAGCATGAGAACCGTCAGCAGGTGGGGGCCGCTTCCCTTGGTTAGGGTGTTCCATGCCTTCACCCCCAGTGCCTTGTAGATTAGACCTTGTGATGCTTTGGAACTCAGTGTGAAGGGTCCCCAAGGACTGTGCATCACAAAAGCCCTTGGGGGGAAGGGGGGCTCCTGTTCTGTTTAGGGGTGGGAGAGAGAATTCAGGTATGCGTTGAGGGATTGAGTGGAGGTTGTTTAGAGACAGCCAGGATGGGGTGACTTTGGAGGGCAGGGTTAGGTGGTGTCAAGTCAAAGTCAGAAAGGGAAGCTCAGGTCACAGAGGGGATGGGAGGGCTCTGGGGATGTGAAAGGAACAAGAAGAATCAAAACTAGAAAAAGCAGAGAGGATAGTGGTTGGAACCACTGGTCTAGGAACGGCTGCTGCTATCGGTGTTGCCCCAGCACGTTGCCATGGAGATGAAAGAAGACATCAACACAAAAAAAGAAGAGATGATGTTCCATAAGATCTACATCCAGAAGCATGATAATGTCAGGTAGGTGGGGCCGGGAGGGGACTCTGCCCTGAGGGTTGCAGGGTACCAAGGAACCCTTGGGGGGCTACAATGAGGTCCATGTCTCTCCCGCTGCTGTCCACAGCATCCTATTTGCGGACATTGAGGGCTTCACCAGCCTGGCCTCCCAGTGCACTGCACAGGAACTGGTCATGACCTTGAATGAGCTCTTTGCGCGGTTTGACAAGCTGGCTGCGGTGAGGGCACTGGGGCTTCCAGGTGGCGCCAAGGGTGTTGATGGTGGCGGTTGGAGGGTGGGGTGGGGGTAGAGGTGGCATTGAAGGTGAAGGCCCAGGTATGCTGGGTGACCAGGAAAGCAAGGTGATCTCCCACCTCTCCCCCTTTAGGAGAATCACTGTCTGCGGATCAAGATCTTAGGGGACTGTTACTACTGCGTGTCAGGGCTGCCCGAGGCCCGGGCAGACCATGCCCACTGCTGTGTGGAGATGGGGGTAGACATGATCGAAGCCATCTCGTAAGCAGTTCCCCTTCCCGGGCCTGTTGGAACTGTGGGTGCCCGGGGGGCTCCCACTCTGATGTGTCTTTGGGACATTACTCTAAGTAGTTCTTTTATCTTTGAGATGCATTTATGACTGGGGAGGGAGTGGGTCTTTCTCCAGTCTGTGTGAAGACCCCTGTGTTCCCAACCCCAGCCTGCTGGAAAGTGCTGGGAGCTGGAGCAGTAGAGATGGCTGAAGGGAACACCAGCTGGGCAGGCTGGAGTGGGCTCAGTCCTACAGGATGATGGCAGCCCCTGTCTGAATGAGGTTCTCAAACCTTTGTCCTTGAGTCCCAGGTAGCTTCCTCCCACATCTAGTCTGTCCTTCCTTCTGCTTCTGTCTTTGCCTCGATTGCTTGGATTCTTTTTTAACTACATTTATTTATTTAGTCTTTGTGTGTGTGTGTGTGTGTGTCTGTGTGTGTGTGTCTGTGTGTGTGTCTGTGTGTGTGTCTGTGTGTGTGTCTGTGTGTGTGTCTGTGTGTGTGGTGTGTGTGTGTGCACCTTGGAGCTGTTGTTATTCTACTGTATGGGTCCCAGGAATGATCAGACTTAGTTAGGCTTGGTGGCAAGTGTGCGTTTACTGCTGAGCCATCCCGCCTGCCTCAGCTTGGGCTTTTGACTAGAGGATAAGAAGACAGCTTGGGGCTGATCTAGAGTTCCGTCTTCTTCTCAGGCTGGTGCGTGAGGTAACAGGTGTGAACGTGAACATGCGCGTGGGCATCCACAGCGGACGTGTGCATTGCGGCGTCCTTGGCCTACGGAAATGGCAGTTCGACGTCTGGTCCAATGATGTGACCCTGGCCAACCACATGGAGGCCGGGGGCCGGGCCGGGTAAGTAGAAGGAAGAAGGGTCTAGTTGGTTGCAGGGGGTGAGTGGCTGGGAGGCTGGGTGAGAGAGCCAGAGTCTTAACCTCCTGGCCCCTTACAGCCGCATCCACATCACTCGGGCTACGCTGCAGTACCTGAACGGGGACTATGAGGTGGAGCCAGGCCGTGGTGGTGAGCGCAATGCGTACCTCAAGGAGCAGTGCATTGAGACCTTCCTCATACTAGGCGCCAGCCAAAAACGGGTCAGGACCGGTGGGACCGGGGGTGGGGGGTTGGGGGGGTAAGGGAAAGGAACAGACAGGGAGGTGCTAGCAAAAGCCTTCTTGGGGTTCTGCTTCTGAGCCTGTACTCACGCTACCGTACAGAAAGAGGAGAAAGCCATGCTGGCCAAGCTTCAGCGGACGCGGGCCAACTCCATGGAAGGACTGATGCCCCGCTGGGTTCCTGACCGTGCCTTCTCCCGGACCAAGGACTCTAAGGCATTCCGCCAGATGGTGAGGGGCTCTCTGAACCATGACCTGGGGGGCCTCAATTTTTGGTCTCCCTCAAAGTGTCCCCTTTCTTCCCATAACTGGCTCCTCCACTCTGTTTGTGTCCTAAAACTGGGAGCAGAGGGGTAGTTCCACCCAAAGGGCCTCATTTCTCCCTAAGTGTGTGTGGGGACCCTCTTGACCTAGTACTGAAATGGCTCAGCTCCTGTCCCCCTCACACATCCCGTTTCTTTCTCCAGGGCATTGATGACTCTAGCAAAGACAAGTAAGTCGGCCTATGGGACGGGTCGGGGGAGGTTGGGAGAAGGCATTTGCAGCCTGGGATGGGCTGTGGGAACTGAGACCTCCTGTTTCTAGTAAGATGTGGGAGCAGGTACCACACACACAGCTCGAATAGCCTTCCCTTGCTGTGGCCCGAACCCTGCCCTTGTCATTGCTTGTCCTGTGGTGTTATTCATGCACCTGGTAAAACCTGCATCCCATTATCAGCCGGGGTGCCCAAGATGCTCTGAACCCTGAAGATGAGGTGGATGAGTTCCTGGGCCGAGCCATTGATGCCCGAAGCATCGACCAACTGCGTAAGGACCATGTGCGCCGGTTCCTGCTCACCTTCCAGAGAGAGGATCTTGAGAAGAAGGTTTGGGGGATACAGGGCAAAAAAGAGAGGGCTGGAAGGAGGGAGGGCCTGGCTGGGAGACTGGACACACACTGAGGGACAGGAGGACATGTCAGGAATGGGAAGAGACTACAGCCTAGGATGGAAATTAATATAAATTGGGCCATGTGTTCCTCCCAAGGCCCTTGTATTACCCTCTTATTCACTGTCCATAAAATGCCTGCCAGGGCAGGACTCAGCACCCAACTCGGTCTCCTTTCTTCCCTCAGTATTCACGGAAAGTAGATCCTCGCTTCGGAGCCTACGTCGCCTGTGCCCTCCTGGTTTTTTGCTTCATCTGTTTTATCCAGCTCCTTGTATTCCCATAGTGAGTCCCTCTGTTAACGCCCCTAACACCCATGCAAACTGCTGGCCTCAGCTCTGTTCTGGAGCTAGGACCAGGACACCCCAGTTTTACTCATATTCCACCCCCCTCAACCTTACCCTGCTCCAGCTCTACCCTGATACTCGGGATTTATGCCACTATCTTCCTGCTGTTGCTGGTCACTGTGCTGATCTGTGCCGTGTGCTCCTGTGGTTCTGTAAGTAGGGGGACTTCCCTGAGACTGTTGGCGAAGGATCCGGTTCCCATGGGAAAGGGAGAGAGGGTGGCCATGTGTCTTGTTAGACCCTGTTCTTGGCTGGTCTTCCTTCGCTGATGCATTTTCTAACTCCTCCGACTCTTGCTGTGGCAGTTCTTCCCCAAGGCCCTGCAACGCCTGTCCCGCAATATCGTCCGCTCACGGGTGCACAGCACCGCGGTTGGAATCTTCTCGGTTCTGCTTGTGTTCATCTCTGCCATCGCCAACATGGTAAATCTCCCAGGCTCCGTGCCGGGCACTTTCTCAGAACTGCAGCCCTTCTGAGTATTTCCCTCGTTTGGGTAGCCTGCCGCTGTCCCTGTGGGTGGGGCTGACTCTTGTTCTTAGTCTTTGTTTCCTCTTTTATCATGCCTGAGGATTTTAGTCTAAAAAGTACCTCTGGGTTCAGCCCTCATAAACCTTTCCTGATATGCACCCAACCTTTGCAGTTTACCTGTAATCACACCCCAATAAGGACCTGCGCCGCCCGGATGCTGAACTTAACACCAGCGGATGTCACCGCCTGCCACCTACAACAGCTCAATTACTCTCTGGGACTGGATGCTCCCCTGTGTGAGGGCACCGCACCCACCTGCAGCTTCCCTGAGGTGTCCGAGCAGTGTTCAGGCAGAGGGGGTTGTTCTGAGACAGTTATCGGCCCCTCTGAGCCAGGTCTAGTGATGGGCACCAGGGAGCCGGGAACTCAAAGTATTCCCCGCCCCACCCCACCCCACCCCCGGGAAGCTGGGCATGGATTGTACAGGGAGCTGGGGCCTGAAGGTGGTGGAAGGGGGGATAGTCAGGCAAGGGAGTAGGGTTCTTCCTGCTCTGCATTCTCTGGTCTTCGCTGTCACCCAACGCTGCCTCTGCTGTCCCCCTCCCCCCAGTACTTCGTCGGGAACGTGCTGCTGAGTCTTCTGGCCAGCTCTGTCTTCCTACACATCAGCAGCATCGGCAAGCTGGCCATGACCTTCGTCTTGGGGTTCACCTACTTGGTGCTGCTTTTGCTGGGTCCCCCGGCCGCCATCTTTGACAACTATGATCTACTGCTCAGCGTCCATGGCTTGTAAGTTAATCCTCAGTCCCCTCAGTCCCTCAGTCTCCGGGGACCTCCCTGATCCTTCTGGATCCTTCTGGGCAGAGAGTCTCTGGTACCCAGGCCTTTGGAATGTACAACTCTCACTCGTGGGAGAAAGGTCTAGTTCCTGGAATGTGGCCTCAGGTAGTTATCCCAAAGAAATTCCAGTTGTGACAAATTCCTGTCTCTTTAGGATAGCTTAAAAAAAAAAAAAGGGCTCAACATTTGTTCTGTGCTTCCTCTACCCACTGGGTTATTTTATTTTATTTTATTTTATTACTGGCTAACAACCCTGGGTGTCCTAGAACTCATTCTGTAAAAACAGGCTGGCCTGGAACTCAGAGAGCTCTGCCCGCTTCTGTTTTCTGAGGGTCCTACCCTGTGTCCTTAGGCCCTTTGGGATGGACATGTGGCCATAGCTTGTGGTAGGAAGAATTAAGAGTCTGCTGGGTGTGAGTCCTTGGTCTGCTTCTCCTTAGCTTTGTAAGCCTCGGACAGACGAGCTGACCTGTCTAAGCCCGAGTTCTCTTAGCAGTAAGTGTCAGCATCTCAGGCTGTCTGTTACAGTGACACACAGTCCCGAAGCCTTATGGCACCGCAAGCACATGCTAAACCTTTCAGAAGTGTACCTAGAGTTGACCCGTTTCACTGACAAGGAAACTGAGGCTTAGAGAGTTATAACCGACTTATCCTGGACCTTTAGCTGCTAAGGGAGGAGCTCCTAGTCGGTTTAACCTTTGCTCATATTGAGCTAATTTATGTGAGCAAAGGCTTTACCCACAGGCTTGAGTCATGACTGGGCTCAGCAATGTAGTCTCTGTCTCCCCTCCAGTATCCCTCCCAGCAGACAGCCTCCAATGACTTTTGTATCTTCCTGCCAGGGCTTCCTCCAATGAGACCTTTGATGGGCTGGACTGGTAAGTGGGAGCCCTGGGGCAGTGAAGAATGAGGCTGGTAGAGATCTCCTTCAGGCACCAAGCTTGTCTCTTGATTATTTTCAGCCCAGCTGTGGGGAGGGTAGCGCTCAAATATATGACCCCCGTGATTCTGCTGGTGTTTGCCCTGGCACTGTATCTGCATGCACAACAGGTGGAATCGACTGCTCGCCTGGACTTCCTGTGGAAGCTACAGGTGACTCGGATGGACCTTTATGGGAGGGAGAGGCTTCTGGGGGCAGAGCCTGGGCCAAGCCAGAAATGCACCTCTTGCTAAGTGGCTAAGACTGAGTCTGCCCAAGCCCACCCTGGTTCCATGCCTCGTGTCTCTATCTCCTGTCTCCTGTCCCATTCTGTACCTGCTCCCTTCACACCTTCGCCTGTCATTTAGGCCTCCTCTGCCTGTGCCTTTCTTCCTTCACGTGGTTCTCTGTGATGCCCATCTTCTGGCCTCGGCCACTGCACCCAGCCTCTGTGAGTGTTGGGCAATGGCTGATGGATGTGGTGCCCACAGGCAACAGGGGAGAAGGAGGAGATGGAGGAGCTACAGGCATACAACCGGAGGTTGCTGCATAACATTCTTCCCAAGGACGTGGCCGCCCACTTCCTGGCCCGGGAACGCCGCAACGATGAGCTGTACTACCAGTCGTGTGAATGTGTGGCTGTCATGTTTGCCTCCATCGCCAATTTCTCGGAGTTCTATGTGGAGCTCGAAGCAAACAACGAGGGTGTGGAGTGCCTGCGGCTGCTCAATGAGATCATCGCAGACTTTGACGAGGTGCTTGCTCATTGGCTGGTACTGGCAGAACAGGGGCAGTCTGGGGACCAGGGAAGTGGAGCAGGCTTTTGGATGGAAAAGCCAGGTTAGACCGGGTGAGTGTCCCTCGCCCAGTCAGGGACAGCGAGGGGGTCAGCCTCAATGGGGCAGGGTCATCCTTGCTGAGGAGCAGAAAAGGACAGGAGACTCTAGGACAGGGATGACAGGAGAGGTATCAGGTGATGTCACTGAAGAGGAAGACAGTAGTCAAATCTATGTGAGACCAAGCAAGCAAGATTGCCTCTCAAAGAACGAAAATGGGAACAACATGTGAGGGAGTGTCCTGGACACTTGGGTCAGGAACGGGCTGTCCACTGCTCTGGAGGAGAGCCCCCCACCCCCAAATACACACACACACACACACACTGGGACACAGTTTCCCCAAACCATGTCAGAGTGTTTCTGCTGCAGGGGACCTTCTGAAGCTCTGTAGTCGGTTCCTTGCCTGGGGTCCTAGACTGCCTGTTTCCCTGGTTTCTCAGACCCACACTGTGGATTGCCATCGGAAGGGAGGGGGTTCACCCACTAAAGCAATGGGGCTCTTGGGAGGAGGAGGGGTATGACAAGGAGCGAGCTTTGGAAAGACCTGGGTCTGTTTTGACCAATCCTCCCCCTCGCCCCCCCCCCCCCGGAACGCCCCCCTCCTCTCTGTTATTCAGATCATCAGTGAGGAGAGATTCCGGCAGTTGGAGAAGATCAAGACCATCGGTAGCACCTACATGGCTGCCTCTGGGCTAAATGCCAGCACCTATGACCAGGTTGGCCGCTCGCACATCACGGCGCTGGCTGACTATGCCATGCGGCTCATGGAGCAGATGAAACACATCAATGAACACTCTTTCAACAATTTCCAGATGAAGATCGGTGAGGGTCTGGGGCCGTTTGTGGGTGAAGCCGTGTGTGGAGGGGTGGGTTGTTCTCCATCAGGACTCCTGTGGGGTTTCTGCCTCCCACCTCCCTGTCAAGTTTAATACTGAGGACCAAGACCGTTCACTTGAGTCTTCCGTGTGCTGGGAATCTTTGCCCTAGACGTGTCCAGTACACTCTAAGTTGTACATCAAGGCTCCTCTCTAAGATAAGGGATGTGGGGGTTCTCAGAGATTAAATGACTCCAGTGAAAAGTTCAAGTACTAACGGCACGTTTGACTAAAGGCCTGGTATCTAAGTGTGTGGTCAGTGTGAGATGTGGGGTCAGGCTCAAATGCTTTGGTGGAAGGCAGTGATTAAATAACATATGTCCGGAGTCTGGCTTGACTCCCCGTGGCCGTACTCACTTGTTTGTAAGATGGGGCAGCAGCGTGAGCAACCAATGCCTGGAGAAGCCTTCAGTAGGATGAGCTGCAACTGTTGTCTGGACTGAGGGAGCCACCTCAGCCATCACGGCCAGCCCCACCCCAACTTTTTTTTTTTTTTAAACCACCAGAAGGAATCATTGTCCCCTTTGATATTTTTTCCTTTGGGTTCTTCTCAGGGTGCAAGGGGGAGATGACTGTCTGGAGTGACCCTGGGACATCCTAGCCTCAGTCTCTTGCTACTGTCTCTACTTCAGGGTTGAACATGGGTCCGGTTGTAGCAGGTGTCATTGGGGCCCGAAAGCCACAGTATGACATCTGGGGAAATACCGTGAATGTTTCTAGTCGTATGGACAGCACTGGAGTTCCTGACCGAATACAGGTGAGGGGATGTCGCCAAGCTAGATGGGTGTTGAGGGCTTTCAGTGGTCTCTGTACAGGATGGGGGCCGGGAGCCTTTCTCCTGACTGTTGGGGTCGGGGTTGGCGGGAGAGGAGCTTATCCAGTAGAGAACTCCTGGGCTTCTTATCAATGCATGGAGGATCCCAGGCTAAGCAGGCTTCCCTTTCACTTCCCTAGGTGACCACGGACCTGTACCAGGTTCTAGCTGCCAAGGGCTACCAGCTGGAGTGTCGAGGGGTGGTCAAGGTGAAGGGAAAGGGGGAGATGACCACCTACTTCCTCAACGGGGGCCCCAGCAGTTAGCAGAGTGCAGCAGCTGAGATCCAACCGAAGGGACCAAGGTGGGCATTGAGTGGGACTTTCTGCTCGCTGGGTGGAGCTGTGACAGGGGGGCACTGAGCCTCCGGATCTTGCTGACAGCAAAAGGGAACACCCCAGCAGCTGCGCTTGGACCGTGTTCGTCTGCCTTCAGAATGGCGATGGAGGGGACGCTGAGAGGATTATCCGAGTGACTTTCTTAATTGGAGTAAGGCTGGTCTTCGTTCGTTTGGATGCAGATGAGAAAGCAGCTCAGAGGCCTGGGAGCCTCCTGTTTGAGAGTTAAATGGCAACTCTCTATGCCCATTGTTTCCCTGTCTGGGCAACAGGCTCAGGGCTGGGTCCTTTCTTTCCCTATTTTTTCCTGGGACTACTTTTTGTACAAAGACTGTGGCAGGCATGAAGAACACTTGCCTTTGCTTGCCTGTGTCCGCCGCACAGGTCTTGGGCACTCTCAGAACCAGCCAATTCTCCTTCTTAGGCACAAGGCAGAGGAAGGAGGTTCTGTGGGACCTAGCTCTGACGACCATATTTCAGGGGAATGTTTCCATTTGCCAAATCCTAGTCCCGTGATCTGTCCCCAAAGGGGAACAAAGGGACCTCTGACAGTGAAGGTTTAGCCCCAGTTCCTGCATGCTCCTGGGAAAGGGGCATCTAGCCTCACTGGTACTGTGAAAATGACCAGCCAGAGAGCAAGCCTGTGTGTGTGTGAGGTCATCAGAAGAACAGGAACTGGATGGTGGATGGTCACCTGCAGGTGCCAAAGAATGCAGGCAGGCAGCCAGGGAGGAGGAGGAGGCGGTGGTGGCCACACTGACCTGAGGTCTCAGTGTGCCCACATGCTCACTTGCTGCCTGCTGTCAGGGGCCATGGAACATCTCTATCCCTTGTATTGCCAAATAGCAAGAGGGTCAGGGTTCCAAAAAAGATGACCTGACCCCAAACCCGGCCTCCTAAGTCTGGCACTAGGGAGGTCCTGTGTGTTTGGGTAACTGTGTGTGCATGTTGTGTGTGTGCGTCTGTGTGTCTGTGTGTGTGTGTGTGTCTGTCTGTCTTTGAGGTCTCCATGTGTCCTCATGCTCCAGTTCCTCAGCTCTCCACCGAGGACCGCCTCTCTCCCGTGGGCCTCTGTCTTCGGGCGTTAAAGCCAAGTTTCCTGTGCCAAGGGATGGAGAGTAATGCCCAGGTTGCACAGGAGTTGGGTGGGGTTTGGTAGTAAAATGATAATGGTCTGGGGAGAGGAGTCCTTTTTTGTGCCAAATCCCTAAGTGCCATTTGGGGGCCACATGTGCAGTATGACTGTCCCCCTTGTCTAGGGCAGGGACCCAAGCACCTGCTTAATCTCTAGTGTTCCTTGGGACTTGAACTGTTGGAGGTTTGTGGGTAGAGGTGCAGGCATTTCCTGGGTTCCTGAGCTTGTGTCTTGGGGGCGTGGTGTGCTTTCTGACTGGGGTAGTGTGGGATCCCTCTCTGAGGACCCCAATGTTGGTACTAGGGGATGGGAGCCTAGGAACTTGGAACTGGGCTGTCCCAAGCCTTCGGTCTGAATCTAGCATGGCTAGACTCTAGCCCCGGCTCCCAATCTTCGAGAAGCCTGCAAGGGTTGTACTCTGTCCTCGCCTGCCCTTGCCTGCCTCTGACCCTCGAAGCCTCCCTGACTCTGGTCTGAGTTAGCTGGTGCCTTGGTTTCTCTGTCTGCATCTAGTTAAGCCAGAGGCATTACGCCTCCATGTCGACTGATGATCTCTTCATCTTAGACGTGGGCAGGAAAGGCAGAGGAGGGTTTCAGGAGGTGGGGAAGGGGCAGGCTATACTTTGGCCCCTCCCCAAGCTTCTGCAGCCCACTCTCTGCAGAGGCCTGGCTTCTGGCTTGGTATTGCTCTCCTGGAAATCTCCATGTACCCATCGGTGGACCACTGGGCGCTTGATTAGCCAAAGCAGAGGAGAGGAAGATCAGCTGGTCCAGGCAGAAAATGTCCTCTGTCTCCCCGAGCCATATCCTAGCCTTGGATAGGAAGGGACTACTGGACGCCATTGGGGCAGGCGTGAGGTATATAAGCCAAAGCAGGGAGACCTTGACTTTGGGTCTGCTTCTTGCCAGGTGGGAGGGGCTTGTCCACACCCTGGCTCCCCGTACCACAGTGCCAGCCAGTCATGTCCCTCTCTGAGTTACCGTAGCCACTCTCCTCACCAGTTGGGAGGAAGTCAGGGTACGGGAGGCCATGGGCTCTGGTTTTATAATGTAACCACTGTCGGAGTGGAGGAGGGTGACGTACCATGTATTTCAGTGAAATATTTAATATATTTAAATATCAATAAAATCAAACTCTTTGTATAAAAAAAAAAAAAAAAGCCCTGTTGTCTGCAGCTGTTTGGGTGCAGGGTTGGGGGTCAGAAAGTGACAAACCCTGGTAAAGCAAGCAAGCTCCTGTCCCAGGAGTCTCCGGGCCTCTCTCCTCTGAGATCTAACAGCTTCCTGTGGTTTTGTGCCTGTGAGGATAAAGCTGCAGCTTCCTCAGAGAGCATGACTGCTCTAGGCCTTTCAGCATCCTGAGGGCAAATGTCTCACCCCAGGTGTTTGCCCTGACCCCTGTCACGCTTTAGGTCTAGACCTCTGGGGTTGCCATTACAGCCCTTCACTTCTCTCACAACCAAGATCTAGCTCCATGAGGAATCTCACACAGGACTCGTGGCCTTGGGATAACTCACCTGCCTCCTCACACCCAGGATGCAAAAGTGCCTTCTGGTTCAGTTTGTTTATTCTGCACTCTTCCCCCCTCCCCCCACTTCTCCTCTCATGGCTTGGCCGTCTTCATCCCCTCCTCGCCCTCCCTTCCGGTTTTCATCTGTCCTGCAAGCATTGCCCTCCTCAGTAAAGACTGAAGGTTTTGTCACTGAGATGATAATGGTCCACAAATCTGGAAAAAGAGAGAAACTGTCTCAGATTGAGCCACGCCAGCATAAAGGGAAAGGGATATACAAGATCTTTATGACGGCCGGGTGTGGTGGCGCACACCTTTAATCCCAGTACTCGGGAGGCAGAGGCAGGCAGATTTCTGAGTTCGAGGCCAGCCTGGTCTATAGAGTGAGTTCCAGGACAGCCAGGGCTACACAGAGAAACCCTGTCTCGAAAAAACCAAAAAAAAAAAAAAAAAAAACCAAAAAAAAAACAAAGACCTTTGTGACTGCCTCTGGGCATGCGGGCACGAGTGATGGAGAGGGACTACTGTCAATGGATGCTGGTTGGGGTGGAAACACCCTCAGGACCCTGCAGGAATGCTGGCAACATTGATTCTGTGCCTATTCAAAGTGTCACCCATAAAGCAAAGCAGACAGATCCAACTACACCATGTAGAGACCACACTGCCCCAGGGTCTGAGGCCCACTTCCCTTGCTAAGGCTCAAACCTCTTCTATACTCTGACATCCACACACACACACTTTTTTGAGCTCTGGCTCTCCTGGAACTCTGTAAACCAGACTGGGTCTGAACTCACAGAGCACAGAGATCCACTTGCTTTTGCCTCCCGAATGCTGGGACTAAAGGTACTTGCCACTTAAATGGGGCTGAAACAGACTCCGGGTTCACTGTGGGGAGAGAGTTTTTGCTGATCTCCCACCCTGACCTTCCTTAGCATCAGATGATGCCGAGACCTCACCTGGTCATTGGGCTTTTAATGAGACAATGGTGTGGAGTCTTGATCCAAGGAATGGCTTTCTCTGGACGCACGCCTGGGATGTTGGACCGCCAGAAGCTGAAGTTCTGCGCGTCAGTCACAGGGACTCTGAAGACCTGATTGGGGACTTTTGGGAAGAAAGGCAGGTGTTCATTTCCTCCAGAGTCTTTAGTTTTTCTGTCTTGGGATCAAAAGCATGGTCCAGGAAGTCGTTGTGACCAGGTGCAGAAGGTGACCAGGTATGGAAGGATCCTGGGTATGTGGCTGACACACCCTACCTCACTTCTGGGTTCCAGCATCTGACACCCTTCATGGTCAGATGGTTTAGTCTTGAATTTTCCTGGTACTAAGTAAGCCCATCTCTAAGACTTGTGGGAAAACAAGTGGAAACCCACTTGGGAAGTGTACAAAATGGAGTCTATTGATTCAATATCTTTTTTATTATATTTAAATTTTTTTTTTTACTTATTCACTTTATATCTTGGTCACTGCCCTCCTCCTAGTCACCTTGCTCCACAGTCCTCCCCCATCTCTCTTCTCTGTCTCTTCTGAGCGGGTGGGACCCCCTAAGTGTCCCCCCAGCCCCCAGCCCGTCAAGTCTCTGTAGGCTAGTCTCTATCTTCTCCTTCAATATCTTTTCTCAATCGCCCTCACTCACTGTTCCCCTTCTGTCTGAAGTAATCTGCTCATTCTGGGGAGTTCCCTGAAACGGAAAAAAAAAAAATGACCCCACCCACTTTGAGAAACCACGTGCAGATGCTATCATCAAGCACCTGTTGCTCAAAATATTATATAAGGTACTTGAGTGTGTGAAAGTGTACCTACATACAGGCTCGTGTGTATTCAGGTATACATGGAAGCCAAAGGTTCCCGAGGAGCCGTCAAGAAAAGTCCGTCACTAGGACCAGGGGCTCCATGATTAGGCCAAGTTGGTTGCAGGGTCAGCCAGCGTCATGCATGATACGCCTGTCCCCTCTGTGGCTCTAGAGTTATGAGAGTGTACTTCCAAGCCCAAGGATCAAACTCAGGTCCTTCTGCTTGCAGTGTAAGCACCTTACTACTGACTAAGCTGTGCATGTGTGTGCGTGTGTGTGTGTGTGTGTGTGTGTGTGTATATATATATATATATATATATATATGTGTGTGTGTGTGTGTGTGTGTATATATATATATATATATATATATATGTGTGTGTGTGTATACACACACACATGCACATATACTCATATGTATATATATGTGTGTATGTGTATATATACACACACATATATATACATATGAGTTCATATATATATATATATATATATGGCTGGAGAGATGGCTCAGTGGTTAAGAACACTGACTGTTCTTACAGAGGTCCTGATTTCAATTCTCACAACCATCTTTAATGGGATCTGATGCCCTCTTCTTCTTCTTTGTTTTGTTTGTTTTTTCTTTTTTTCTTTTTCTTTTTTCTTTCTTTCTTTCTTTTTTTTTTTTTTTTTGGTGTTTTCAAGACAGGGTTTCTCTCTGTATAGCCCTGGCTGTCCTGGAACTCACTCTGTAGACCAGGCTGGTGTCGGAACTCAGAAATCCATCTGCCTCTGCCTCCCAAGTGCTGGGATTAAAGGTGTGTGCCACCACACCCAGCAGGGCTGGCCTTTTTTGATAAAGCAAAGTTGCAGTTTGCTAAAGGAGGGAGACACATAAGGAAGGGAGGGTGGAGCAGAATAGGAGGAAATGTCTTTCTTCGTACTTTTTTTTTATTTGTGTATGCATATGTGGTGTCTGTGGAGGAAAAGAGTATCAGATCCCCTGGGGTTGGTGTTTCAGGCAGGGAACTGTCACATGGGTGCTGTGGAAGAGCAGCAGCAGCACGGCCTCTTAACCACTGAGCCATCTCTCTCTCTCCAGCCCCAGAAATGGCGCCCTTCCCCTCCCCTCCCCTCCCCTTCCTCTTTGCTTGTTTGTTTCATTTGTTTGTTTTGAGACTGGGTTTCCCTGTGAAGCCTTCCTATCCTAGAACTCACTCTGTATACTAGGCTGGCCTCTCTTGAACGCAGAGGCCCACCTGCCTCTGAGTTCTGGGATTAAAGGAGCAGCAGACCACCACTGCCGGGGGTAGGAGCAGCTCTCCGTAGAGAACACAGTTCCTTGAAGATCCCTATGCCACACCCACCGCCAC
This sequence comes from Mus caroli, assembly GCF_978045245.1. Lineage (NCBI taxonomy): Eukaryota > Metazoa > Chordata > Mammalia > Rodentia > Muridae > Mus > Mus caroli. Next base: position 5,544,056 of record NW_028227271.1, read on the forward strand.
ACCATATGCATCGAGAGTCTGCCCTACAAACTTTTCTGAATGCAGGCAGCCAAAGAGCTCCTGTTTGCAAGTGTCTGGGAGAGGTTAAATGGCTGAAGGAACTTCACCAAGGTCACCCAACTTGTTTGGAGTTTGGGCTCAGTTCAAATTACAAAGCAGGTGCTGGCTCTCCTCCTCCTCAGCGGGTGCAGCAGACAAAAACACCACGTATGCTCTTTCCTGTTCCAGCTCTGTGCTGTGATCCTCACAGTTCTGGGAGCCATAGAAAACCCAGCAGCACCCCCTCTCCCCATCACCGAGCCTGTGACATCCTAACCCCTCTTTACCAGCTTGGACTCATTCCTTGTTTCCCACTCCGAGGTACTTACACGTTTTTAACAACACCTTTCGCACAGCTTCCTGGTACCTCTCATGGCTGTTCTGGTGCACAGAATAATTACCATCTTCTGAGATAATCGGGGGAAGCCTTGTGGGCACTTCATCCTTCTGGTCTGAAATGAGAAGATCCATTTTGAATACTTGGCAAACGTGGCTACTTTATTCTCTGATTTTTCCTGGTTGCTGTGCCAACTAGGTACATAGGGATCTTCTCTAGCTCGCTCTGGCATTCAGTTCTCAGGATCCCAGGAGTTAAATCCTCTGGCCCGTGAGAGAGGGGAGGGAGGAAGAACTTTGGGTTTACAAGAAACCCTCCACTCTTCTCTGACTACCAGATTTTGAATGGCTTCCCACTGGACCGGGGAGACTGGATAGATAGTTAGGACCAATGCAGGTGCAAACAGGCATAGACTTGACCAAGACTGACACTGGCATAGAACAAATGGTCTGAAAGGGGAAGTTAGGCTGCTAAGTCCTGGAAGATGAGCAATCATGGGCTAGGGGAGAATTATGAAGGTGCTTCAGACAGCAGGATGGGAGCTGTGAGAGGGAGAGGAAGAGAGGGGAGAGGGGAGAGGGGAGAGAGAGAGAGAGAGAGAGAGAGAGAGAGAGAGAGAGAGAGAGAGAGAGAGAGAACACTCTGTTGATTGATTGGGATCTAGAACGCTGGGTGATGTGGAGAGGGACCAGCTTCAGGGGTGGGGGGTGGGGGGGACCCAGAAAGGTTGCACAGAGGGTACAAGGTGGTTGTGTTTTGGAATTATCTCTTACAAAGTAGATCTTGCGCCTCACAAAGAAGACCAGCTCTCCTTCACTGGACCTCTCAAAGCAAAGGAAGCAGGCTAGGCTTACATCAGACACATCTAGATTTTATTTATTTATTTATTTATTTATTTATTTATTTATTTATCTATATTTGGGACACTATTTCACTGTAGCCCTGGCTGGGTTGAAACTTGTGTAGATCAGGCTGGCCTTGAACTCACAGAGATCTGCTTGCCTTTGCCTCCCCAGTGTGGAAATTTAAGCCATGGACTAGATTTTTTTTTAAAGATTTATTTATTTATTCATTCATTCATTCTATTTTATTTTATTTATTTATTTATTTTTTGGTTTTTCAAGACAGGGTTTCTCTGTTTAGCCCTGGCTGTCCTGGAACTCACTTTGTAGACCAGGCTGGCCTCGAACTCAGAAATCCACCTGCCTCTGCCTCCCAAGTGCTGGAATTAAAGGCGTGCGCCACCACCGCCCGGCTCTATTTTATTTTATTTTTAAAGATTTATTATTATATGTAAGTACACTGTAGCTGACTTCAGACACACCAGAAGAGGGCATCAGATCTCATTACAGATGGCTGTGAGCCACCATGTGATTACTGGGAATTGAACTCTGGACCTCTGGAAGAGCAGTCAGTGCTCTTAACCACTGAGCCATCTCTCCAGCATCGTGGTCTAGATTTTGAGCTAAAGATGGGTTTGCAAGGAAGCTGTGTCCATTCAGAGCTTTTACCAGTGATGGGCACCAAGCAACATTCCATCCTGTTTCTCCCAGCAGCCGGCAGGATGAGTCGCTGGGGCCAGCAGTGCTCACAGTAACGTCCAGTGCAGCAGCATCTGCTCTGGAGTGGATGTGACAACTTTTAAGATGCAGGACAGCGTGGCTTGGTCAGGGGTGAAAAGAAGGGCGTTGTCTAGGGTTGCTCCAAGATTTCTTTTGGCTGTTCCACACAGTTTGTCACCCAAGCTGTAAAGAAGCCGGGCCCTGACCTCTTCTCCCGTAGCCAGGCCCCTAATAAAGCACAGCTTTTCACCTTGTATTCTCTGTGTCTCTGTTCTGTTCTCCGGGAGCTGTGGCTCTGACCCACTCCCTCAGATTTTTATTTTTTTCCTTCTTATTAGTGCTGGTCAGGGACAAGATCAGTATTTACCCTTCTCTCTGGAAACTGTTGAAGATGGCTGACTCATCGCCTCGATGTTGCTTCTGTGGTGTTCTTTCCCAATCCCTGACTGTTTTCCTGCTCTCCCTAGCTCTGCCTCACTCCCTCAGCATCTCTCTCCTCGCCTCTCCATGTTGTCCTCCAAAGCAAATCTTTAACATTCTAGGACAGAGGACCCCACTGGAGTGAGGAACAGTTTAGACGTCCCCTCTGTGAAGCTGCAGATGTAAGAGGGGCTGGCCATCCTGTTAGCTCTGCTACAGCACTGTTCTGGGATGCTGGCCTGCAGCAGGGGTTGGCTGGTCTGCACTCCGGCAATGAGGGGTCACTTCTGGCAATGCTACCATTTGAGCCTGGTTGTTCAGCCTCGGGCAAGGTAAAAGTAGCAATGGGTTCTTGGACAAATTGTTGTGAATTGAGGAGTAATCGTGGGCGTGTTTCTGGTGGTTGTTGGGAATCTGGGCTGAGAGTAAATTATGGTTTTTAAATGCAGGTGACAGCAAGAGCACCTTCTGGTCTCCAGGCGTCAGACTGTTTCTTAAGATGCAACCAGATGATGTTCTCTGTTATGTCAAAGCGCCCAAGCAGCAGGTTCTCTCTCAGCCTCCCATATGGACGGGAGCTGCGTCTGGAGTCTGCGAGTCAGTCTCGCCCACTTGGATGCCTGCCACTTGAGTGGAGCATGCACCTCACCTCGCTCCCAAGGTTCCTGTGGTTTTGTTTTTCTTTTTTCTTTTTTCCTTTCTCGTCAAACTGGGAGATATCCTTGGTAGCTTATAGCTTCCCCAGCCTGCCCAGGTTTGGAAGGTGCCGGCACGAAGGGTGGGTAAGAGACCCCGTGATTCCTGAGGAAATAGGAGGGACTGTGAAAAGCTGGGGGTTACCACAAGAGTCCATTTAATGCACTGACTGCACTTTGAAGACATCCTGGATGATACGAGAGTGCTTGGCTGGATCTTGTTCTCATCCTAACTAATGATGTAGAGTTTTCAATCTTATAGGCTGTCATGTGAGCAGGGGATGGCCCTAGTATCTCGTTATTCACAGACTCCATAACTCCTTGAAGTCTGACTTCTAGGTTAAGGGTTGGTTACAGGTTCTAATGGCAACAGTCATTATACAGTACTTGCAATTGTCTTGGTCTTGCTGGTTTACAAATGGTAATACCACTTAATGGGAAATTCATACGAGGTCAGGATGAGAGAAAATGTTATGGTATTTGTACATAAAAACACTATGACTTCTGGGCTGGCTGGCCCAGCATTCAGGACTGTTAGCTCGCTATGCTAACTTGAGAACCAGAGTTTATATCCTCACACCGACAAGAAGGCTGGGTGGGGCCGCATGTGTGCATACCTGTAACTCCAACACTGAGGAGACATAATAAACAGGGGGATCGCTGATGTTTGCTGGCTGCAATTCTAGTCAAAAAGTGGGAGTTCCAAGTTCTTCAGGAGCCCTTGCCTCAAAGGATCAAGGTGGAAGAGTTCCCGGGCTCTCCTCTGGCTTCCATGTGAGCACAGACCTACTCATACCCACGCACACACACGAAAGTGTACACACATACACACACACACACACACACACAGAGACATCATATACACATAGACCAGACATACACACAAACCTATTTTTAATTTGAAAATTATCCCTATCGAGGAGGTCATATCCAATGGTATTGGCCTGGGGATATTAAGATGATTTGCTGAAGTGTGTTCGAAGGGCTCTCTGTACTTTCTGTCTTCCCTGATGGTGCAAGGTCATTATCTGTGCTTTGGGAGGAAGGGGACAGAAGCAGGAGCCCAGGGAACCAGATCCTCAGGGTAAGTTTGCCATGCGAGGCCAGTTCCGTGCTTTTGTGTCTTCCTTTAGTGGTGCGCCTGCTCATTCTGAGTGTAGAGGAAGCAGATAGGGCATGAGTCGCAGAGCGACTTAATGCTTCAGACTACTTAGGTAAAGTGGATTTCCTAGAGATAAAGATAGCTAATACTCATGTGTCCCCTAATAAGTAGGGACTTAAAAAAACAAACAAACAAAAACAGAGAATTTAAGTCATTTGCCTGTGGTTGTGGTAGAAGCATGAGTTTCCCCTGAATTGCTTGGATCCAGAGATATTCTTTCTGATCATACACAACTGCATCTTGAAATAGCTATGTAGAGGTTTCCACATAGAGGAGAGACAGAGGGCTTGGACTGACAGCATCAGACTCCTTAGAGATGGATACAGATATGCTGGAACGATGGCTCAGTGGTTAAGAGCGCTGGCTGCTCTTCTAGAGGTCCTGAGTTCAATTCCCAGCAACTACATGGTGGCTCACAACCATCTGTAATGAGATCTGATGCCCTCTTCTGGTGTGTGTCTGAAGACAGCTACAGTGTACTCATATACATAAAGCAAATAAATAAATCATTAGAGAGAGAGAGATGCACAGATGTGACTGCTCACCTAAACTCCACCTTGAGTTGGATGGGAGATATGAAATATTAATCCAGAGGGAGAGCACATGGTCTCTGAGCTCTACTAAATGTAGGATGTAATTTCTGAAAGTCAGCACCGGAAGCAGGAAAGAGTGGGACTTAGTAGGTCGCTCTCCCAGTGAGCTGGACCAGTCCCAGTAAGGAAAAGCATGGAGGAAAGGCTGAGGAAAAGTGGCCCTTTGGCTGCTATAAAGTCACCAGTGTGGAAGTGGGCCGACTCTGGAGGCTTCATCGCTGGTTGGGCAGCTCCCTGTCTAGCTTCATGGATGAAACTTGATGGCTTGTGGTGGTTATAAGCGTGTGTGGTTTCAGGACACAGCTCCATACAGTTGTCCTATGTACAAAGGCACAGAGGGTCCCTGGCCAAGGTCACTGTTGGCTGAACCATGCCGCACATGCTCCTGTTTGAAAAGCTGGAACTACAGTGCCCTCTGCTGGAGTTTACAGGCGAGCATCTCTTGGTTCCCAGCAAGTGGATCAGTCACCAGTCCGGTGGCTCAGAGAGACCAAGAAGCCTAAGATTGAGCAGGGGACATGGCAGGCAGGGTTGAAGGTATTTCCTTCCCTCCCCCTTTCCCTTCCTCTACAGGTGTGTGTGTGTGTGTGTGTGTGTGTGTGTGTGTGTCTTGCCTTACACCTTGTTAGAGACACGGTCTCTCTCTTTTTTTTTTTATTTTATTTTTTTATTTATTTATTATATGTAAGTACACCGTAGTTGTCTTCAGACACTCCAGAAGAGGGAGTCAGATCTTGTTACGGATGGTTGTGAGCCACCATGTGGTTGCTGGGATTTGAACTCCGGACCTTTGGAAGAGCAGTCGGGTGCTCTTACCCACTGAGCCATCTCACCAGCCCACACGGTCTCTCTTGTTGCTAGCCTCTGCATATGCCAGGCTTACCTGTGCTGTCAGACTCTCCTATCTCCTCCCTGGGGTGTGACAGGAGTGTGCACTCCTGCATCAGACTTTTATGTATGCTCTTAAGATTGAATCTCAGGCTGTCGGGTTCTCCTCACAAGTGCGGTACACAGTAAGCCACCTCCCAGTTCATCTATATTCTACATGAAGCTAACTCACTGCCTAGCCTGGGTTGTGCTGTTCCAGCCTCCCAAGTGCTGGGATTACAGCATGAGCCACCACCCTCAGCTCCTACTGTTTAATCTCTATGAGAAAAAGGTAACCATCACCTCCATTTACTGGTAAGGGGTCAGAAGCACTTTGGACCTGTGTAGTGTTGGCTCTTTCAGGCCACACAACCCTGGGTACCACATGAAACAGAGGCTCTGCCTGTTGAGGATGGATTGAAGCCTGTTCCCGATCCCCGTCCTCTTTGCATATTTTAAAAAGAGGTTTATTTCTGTTTTATGTGTCTGCGTGTGCCTGAGAGTATGAACACCTCATGCCTTCTGTGTCCATGGAGACCAGAGGAGGACATCGGGATTGCCTGGATCTAGAGTTACAGATGATTGTGAGCTGCCAAGTGCATTCTGGGAACTGAACCCAGGTCCTCAGGAAGAGAAGCCAGTGTTCTTAACTACTGAGCCATCTCTCCAAGTCCTGTGGGTTTGTTTTATTTTTTTAATTAGGAGGAAAAGAAAGGAAGGATTCAGGACTGGAGGAATATCTATCTGACTGTGTTGACTCAACTCGGTGAGTTTTCATTAAGGCTGTAATAAGGGAACAAGAGGAGCTTTTTTGAGTTGAATGTTTTAATACACTCACACCCACCAGGAGAGGGAGAAAAAAAAATCATCCTTCAAAGAAAAAACTGTGATAAAAATATGCCATGGTAGTAAGTGTTTGGGAAGATAACTATTAATAGGTTCTCTTACAGAGATGCCAGTGTGGCTGGCTGAAGGGCCACGTCAGAGTGTGGCTGCTCTGAGCTTGCAGAGCAGGTTGAAGCCTGAGTACATGTGGTGAGAACAAGGGTCAGGCTGCATGGATGGAAGTACATTGTCTCCCTCTGTCTTCAGGAAGTATGCACTAAGCTCCTCAGTAAATGCCTTAGACTGCGGGCAGTGCTGTACTCTGTATGGACCATGCTTTTCCTGTATATACATCCCTGTCGTGAGGTTTAACCTATAGAGCATGAACACTAGGAAATTAATAACGAACAATAAGATAGTAACAAGATACGAAAATAAAAATTCTGTAAATTACTGGAAAGATGGCTCATCAGTTAAGAGCACTGACTGCTCTTCCAGAGGTCCTGAGTTCAATTCCCAGCAAGCACATGGTGGCTCACAACCATCTGTAATGGGATCTGATGCCTTCTTCTGATGTGTCTGAAGACAGCTACAGTATACTCACATATATAGAATAATAAATCTTTTTTAAAATTCTGTAAATCATATGTCTCTTAGAACCAATTACAGTGTACCCACCCATTTGGTGTGAGGAGCAATCGAGCCTGAGCGAGCCTGAGGGATAGGATGGAATAAATGAATGATGGAGGTGTTATGTCCTTAGCATCAGTCACTGAACCATGGGAAGTACTGATGTCATTTATCGCCCCCCCACCCCATGCTTAGGCCAGATCTAATTCCAAGAATCATTGTACATTCCCAAATTAAGGCTCATGCTGCAAAATGTCCTGCGTGCACACTACAAAAATATCAGTGCCATGAAACACAGGCAGCAGAACCAGGCCACATTAGAGGAGACTGAAGGGCTATGCTCATTAAGTGCAGAGCTCAAGCCTTAATTAGACCCTTGAGGAAACATTTTGCTGTAAGGACATTAATGTGACAACTGGCAGAACAGGAATATTGGACTGCAGGTAATTAGATGACACAGGAGCGCTAACGGTTAGCTAAACGGTATCTGTGCAGTTAATAGGTTCACTTACAGACAAAGCACAGACGGGCAGAATGACAATGAATAACTGTGTCTGTGATAGTTCTTATGAAATGCAAACAGGCAGGGTGTGGTGGCCCACACCTTTAATCCTAGCATTTCTGAGACAGAGGCAGGAGGATCTCTGTGAGTCTGAGCCAGCCTGGTTTACATAGCTAGTTCTAGGACAGGTGGAAATACATATTGAGACCTTGTCTCAAAATGGAAAAAGGGGGCTGGTGAGATGGCTCAGCAGGTAAGAGCACCCGACTACTCTTCCAAAGGTCCTTAGTTCAAATCCCAGCAACCACATGGTGGTTCACAACCATCCTGAACAAGATCTGACTCCCTCTTCTGGAGTGTCTGAAGACAGCTACAGTGTACTTACATGTAATAAATAAATAAATCTTTAAAAAAAAAAATGGAAAAAGGAAGGAAGGAAGGAAGGAAGGAAGGAAGGGAGAGAGAGAGAGAGAAAAGAAAGAGGAAAGGAAGAAGGGAGGGAGGGAGGGGGGGGAGAGAGAGAGAGAGAGAGAGAGAAGAAAGAGAAAGGGGGGCTGGTGAGATGGCTCAGCGGTTAACAGTGCTGACTGCTCTTCCAAAGGTCCTGAGTTCAAATCCCAGCAACCACATGGTGGCTCACAACCATCCATAACAAAATCTGATGCCCTCTTCTGGAGTGTCTGAAGACAGCTACAGTGTACTTACATATAATAAATAAATGAATCTTTATAAAAAAGAAAAAAAGAAAGAGGAAAGGAAGAAAGACAGACAGAAATGGGTAGGGTAAAGAGATTATGAGAAATTATTGTTAACTTCAAAAAAGCCAACTGGATAAGAAACAAAGCCAAGCCAGGCAGACTGATGACATGTAAGCTAACTAGGGCAAAGGGTACGGAAAACTTCCTTGTACTAGTCTTAAATTTTAAAAATTTTAAATTATAGCCGGGCGTGGTGGTGCACGCCTTTAATCCTAGCACTTGGGAGGCAGAGGCAGGCGGATTTCTGAGTTCGAGGCCAGCCTGGTCTACAAAGTGAGTGCCAGGACAGCCAGGGCTACACAGAGAAACCCTGTCTCGAAAAACCAAAAAAAAATAAATAAAATAAATAAAAAAAATAAATTATGTCACCAAAAATGTTTTTTAAAAATGATAGATTGCTCCTATGAGTTTGTCTTTCTTCTTTCTCAATTCTGCTAAAATAAGCAAGCGTCTTGGCATACAGCTTTAATCCTAACACCGGGACATGGAAGAGGCAGGAAGATCCCTGTGAGCACCAGGCAGGCCAGATCGACAGGGCACGTCAGGGCTACACAGTGAGATCCTGCCTCAATGAAATGAAATAAAGCTAAACTATTGTTATTATTGATTACATTTATATTAACTGTCAAGGGAAACAATGTAGCAGATGAGATGTTTTATAACCATCTGCAATGAGCCCGGCCTGATGGCTCACACCTTTGATCCCAGCACTTGGGAGGCAGAGGCAGGCAGATTTCTGAGTTCAAGGCCAGCCTGGTCTACAGAGTGAGTTCCAGGACAGCCAGGGCTACACAGAGAAACCCTGTCTGGAAAACAAACAAACAAACAAACAAACAAAAATAACTATTTGAGGAAACTATCTAACAGAGCATAGGATGTATAATTTAATTTAGTTTTTTTTTTTTGAGACAGGATTTCTCTGTGTAGCCCTGGCTGTCTGGAACTCACCCTGTAGACCAGGCTGGCCTTGAACTCAGAGATTCACTCATCTCTGCCTCCTACATGGCCTGGAGTAAAGGCGTGTGCCACCACAAGGATGTGTTTTTCCTTTAAGATTCTGTTGTGGAGGGTTCATGTAGATCTGAGCTAATTCATCCAAATGCTTCAAACTCTGGGGAGCCGAGCCAGAGCCACAGCGCGTGTAAGACAGGCCTGACAGCAAGGAGAGGAACTCTGCCTGCGGAATTTCTGGCACAGCAGCGTTAGCTGAGTAGAGAGGTGAGAGGTTCCAATGCATGCTTCAGGTGTGTCTGAAGAAAGTGACAGTGCACTCATATACATAAAATAAATAAATAAATCTTAAAATAACAACAACTATCACAGAACTCAGTAAGTTCAGAGGTGAAAGGCTCAGAGAAAAAGAGCTAAGGCAGAAAACAGAAAATAATGTCAAATAATGTATACTATTCATGGAGACAGAGAAAGGGAAAACCAGGAGGAGAATGGCCCTTGGAAATTAAAATACAGATTAGTTCCCCCATCTGTGTTTTTTTTTTTTTTTTTTTTTAGATTTATTTATTTATTATATGTAAGTACACTGTAGCTGTCTTCAGACACTCCAGAAGAGGGCATCAGATCTTTGTTACAGATGGTTGTGAGCCACCATGTGGTTGCTGGGATTTGAACTCTGGACCTTCAGAAGAGCAGTCGGGTGCTCTTAACCACTGAGCCATCTCACCAGTCCCCCCATCTGTGTTTTTATACTCTTAGCTTTCATTGATTCTTGGTCAGTCACAGCCCGAAAAGGTTAAAATTCCAGAGTCAGGGGCTGGAGAGACAGCTCAAAGGTTAGAAAGTGCATTGTTCTTCCTAAGAGCCTAAGCTCGGCCCTTGGCACCCAAATCAGGTGGTTCACAGTCACCTTAACTTCAACTCCGGGAGATCTGGCCTCCCTAGGGAATGTACTCATGTGCACACACCTTCCCCTCCCTCCCTCATTCTTATAACTTTAAAAATGGGCCGGGCATGGTGGCACATGCCTTTAATCCCAGCACTCGGGAGGCAGAGGCAGGCGGATTTCTGAGTTCGAGGCCAGCCTGGTCTACAGAGTGAGTTCCAGGACAGCCAGGGCTATACAGAGAAACCCTGTCTCAAAAAACCAAAAAAAAAAAAAAAAAAAAAAAAAAAAAACCAAAAAAAAAGGAACCTTTGGGAGGCTGGTGAGATGGCTCAGCAGGTAAAAGCACTGACTGCTCTTCCAAAGGTCCTGAGTTCAAATCCCACAACCACCAGTGATGACATCTGACGCCCTCTTCTGGTGTGTCTGAAGACAGCTACAGTGTACTTATGTATAATAACAAATAAATCTTAAAAACAAAACAAAACGAAACCTTTTAACTATACCGGGAAAAGGGACGGGGTGTGATGGCGCACACCTATAGTCCTAGTCTCAGGAGGCAGAGGCAGGTGGATCTCTGTGAGTTTGGAGACTAGCCTTTGGTCTACAGAGTGATTTACAGGACAGCCAACAAACAAAACAGAAAAGAAGTCCAGAATAAAAGGTGGGCATGGGAGACATACCCTGTAATCCCAGCACTTAAGAGGTGGAACCAGCCGGGCGTGGTGGCGCACGCCTTTAATCCCAGCACTCGGGAGGCAGAGGCAGGCGGATTTCTGAGTTCGAGGCCAGCCTGGTCTACAGAGTGAGTGCCAGGACAGCCAGGGCTACACAGAGAAACCCTGTCTCGAAAAAACCAGGGAAAAAAAAAAAAAGAGGTGGAACCAGAGGGGTGGGTTCAAGGACAGCTTTACCTTCATAGCAAGTTCAAGGACAGCCTAGGCTATATAATACACTGTCTCAAGCAAAAATCCCTGAAAGAAAGAGGGAAAGGAAGGGAGGAAGAAATGCATACGAGAACAGAGTACGACTTCTCAAGTATTGAGCCTCTGTCACTATCCACTTTAAAAAAATGTTTTGTTTTTTTTTTTCTCTTGTTTTTGCTTTTGATTTACAGCAGGACACGGTGGCACATGCATCTGATTCCCACACTCTGCAGAAGATGATCGATCTTTGTCGGTTCAAGGCCAGCTAGGGCTACATACTGATGATGCTCCATCTCAAAAAAAAATTATGTTTTATTGGGGGGGGGTGCATGTTCGTGCGCGCATGTGAGATGGCCTTGGGGAATGTGCAGAGGTCGGAGGACAACTTGTAGGGATTCTCTTTTCCCCCCTCTTTTTTTTTTTTGAGACAGAGTTTCTCTGTGTAGTTCTGGCTGTCCTGGAACTCGCTCTGTAGACCAGGCTGGCCTTGAACTCAGAAATCCTCCTGCCTCTGCCCCCCAAGTGCTGGGATCAAAGGCGTGCGCCACCACACCCAGCTGTCACCTTTTTTTAAACATAATTTTATTTTTATGTGTATGAGTGCTCTACCTACACATATGTCTGCACACCTTCTGTGTGTCTGGCACTTGCAGAGTCTGGAAGAAAGTTTGGATGTGCTGGACTGCAGTTACAGACAGTTGTGAGCTGCCATGTGGCTGCCGGGAATTGTCCCCAGGGCCTCTAGAAAAGCATCCTCTGAGCCATCTCTCCAGCTCTCTCCCCCGTAATGTTTTTTGAGACACTCTCTCAATGAACCTAGACCTCCCTGCTAGGGCTGGCTTGTGAGCCCTGTGGATCTGCCTGGCTCTAAGTCCCCAGTGCTGGGCTTACAATTGTCTCTGCCTCATCTTGTCATGAGAATGCTGAGCATCAAACAGGTCCCCATGCTTTCGAAGCAAACACTTTATTACGGTCAGCCATCTTTCCAGCCCTGTCTGTCTGTATCTTAAGGCAGCACCTGAACATATAAACATGGAGCAGGGGGAAGTTAGCTGCAGGCAGGAGTAATATATTTGAAGTCCAGCCTTTAATCTTAAATTCTGTATAGGTCACCAGTTTGGCCAAAGCTCTGATGCCACAACAGCATAATGAGTAAATTGGAGTGAGCAGATGCTATCTGGATACTTTTGTATTATTTCATAGAAGACAGTCTTTTTTTTTTTTTTTTTAATTATCTACTTATTATTTATACAAGTACACCATAGCTATCTTCAGACACACCAGAAGAGGGCATCAGATCCCATTACAGATGGTTGTGAGCCATCATGTGGTTGCTGGGAATAGAATTCAGGACCTTCAGAAGAGCAGTCAGCTCTCCTAACCGCTGAGCCATCTTTCCAGCCCCATAGAAGACAGTCTTTTTTTTCTTTTTTTTTTTTCTTTTTTTTTTTTTGTTTTGTTTTTTGTTTTTCGAGACAGGGTTTCTCTGTGTAGCCCTGGCTGTCCTGGAACTCACTTTGTAGACCAGGCTGGCCTCGAACTCAAAAATCCGCCTGCCCTGCCTTCCGAGTCCTGGGATTAAAGGCGTGCACCACCACGCCCAGCTAGAAGACAGTCTTTTTTTTTTCTTTTTTTTTAAAGATTTTTATTTATTTATTATATGTAAGTACACTGTAGCTGTCCTCAGACACTCCAGAAGAGGGCGCCAGATCTCGTTAGGGATGGTTGTGAGCCACCATGTGGTTGCTGGGATTTGAACTCTGGACCTCTGGAAGAGCAGTCGGGTGCTCTTACCCACTGAGCCATCTCACCAGCCCTAGAAGACAGTCTTAAGGTTACTGTTGCTGCGATGAGATACCATGATCAAAGCAACTTGGGAAGGAAAGGGTTTATTTGGCCGTTATAAACCCACATCAAAGTTCACCATTGAAGGATGTCAGGACAGGGACTCAGAGAAGGAACTGGGAGGCAAGAGGTGCTGCAGAGGCCCTGGAGGGGTGCTGCTTACTGGCTTGCTCCTCCTGGCTTGCTTAGCCTGGTTTCTTATAGAACCCAGGACCTCCCTGGGCTGGACCCTCTCCCATCAGTCAATAATTAGGAAAATATCCTACAGCGGATCTTAATGGGGGCATTGTCTTATTTGAGGTTCTCTCGTTTCAGATGATTCTAGCTTCTGTCAAGTTGACATAAAACTAGTCAGTACAGGAGCCTGGTTTTTATAAAGTGCAGTCTATGTGTGTGCTACAAAGAAATTAAGGGAGCTAGAGAGACGGCTCAGCAGGTAAGAGCACTGACTGCTCTTCCAGAGGTCCTGAGTTCAAGTCCCAGCAACCACATGGTGACTCACAACCATTTGTATGGGAACCAATGTCATCTTATGGTGTGTCTGAAGGGAATATATTCACATACATAAAATAAACAAATCTCTAAAAAAAAAAAAAAAAAAAAAACTGAGGAGGAACGAATGCTTTCTCAATGAGTTGGTGTCGAGCATTTGTCCACTAGTTCTGTTTATTTTCTTTTATTTATATATGTTTTCAATTTTGGTTGTGAGTGGGTGTTAGGGCCTTGGTCTGGCGATTGCTTTGCCCTGAGCTACATTTCTGGCCCTTAACAGTCGTCGTGAGAAATGAACTGGGTAGCGGCACCTCAGGCTACCCATCTTCGTTTCTGGTAAGGTAGTCCCATAGACCAGGGGCAAGTAGGTTGAAGCAGCCAGGAGAGGCTACTACAGGCCTGGAGTGAGGGCAGTTTGTAAGTTTTCTAAAGGATGTGCTTTCTACTAGAGGGGACAGAAGACTTCTTCATTTGAAAGCAAGAATAGCCTCATCACATCATGCTGAGACCTTGTGCTGTGGTGGTGGGTGGGGTTTGCGGGCCGGAAAGAGATGCTGATACAAGACTAAGGGTTCCTAGGGTTTTTATGGAGAGATAAGCAGAACTTTGGTGGAATCAGAAAGACCAGAGTGGGTGCGTACCCGGGGTGCGAGCCATCTGCCATGCTTCAATCCTGGGCTTTTACTTCTCCACTCCGCTTCCCCATCTCACAATGCCTTGCTCAGTGCCTCGCCACACTTTTTTTTTTTTTTTTTTTTTTTTTTGGTTTTTCGAGACAGGGTTTCTCTGTATAGCCCTGGCTGTCCTGGAGCTCACTTTGTAGACCAGGCTGGCCTCGAACTCAGAAATCCACCTGCCTCCGCCTCCCGAGTGCTGGGATTAAAGGCGTGCGCCACCACGCCCGGCTTGCCTCGCCACACTTAATGTCTGTCCTTCATTACATTTCCATCCCGTTCTACCGGAGATCCTTTCTCCTCCACCTTTATGCTTTCAACTTTTTTTTTTTTTTAACATTTTTTTTTAAAGATTTATTTATTATATGTAAGTACACTGTAGCTGTCTTCAGACACACCAGAAGAGGGAGTCAGATCTCATTACAGATGGTTGTATGCCACCATGTGGTTGCTGGGATTTGAACTCTGGACCTTCGGAAGAGCAGTCGGGTGCTCTTACCCACTGAGCCATCTCACCAGCCCGCTTTCAACGTTTTAAAAAAGATTTATTTACTTTATGTATGTGAGTACACTGTTGATGTCTTCAAACACACCAGAAGAGGGCATCGGATCCCATTACGGATGGTTGTGTGCCACCATGTGGTTGCTCGGAACTGAACTCAGAGAGATCCACCTGCCTCTGCCTCTGCCTCTTGAGTGCTGGCTGGCTCAAACTATGCATCTTAATAATGCTATGAAGTAACAGGAAGTGGAGCTGAGCGGCGCCTGTCCCTGCTGTGCAAACTTAACTGTGCTAACAGTTGGTCATGAAAGAACATCTCTAACTCTGCTCAGGAAGGAAATGACTCGGAAGTGGCTAAGACTCGCCTAGGAAAGGCATGGCCCTCTGCCCACCGTGCTGAATCCTCCTTACTTGTTTCTTGAGTTGTGTTTCTCTTTTTACTCTGAAAGTAATGTTGATATCCTAGTAGATATAAGTTGAAGAAAGCCATCTCAGCGCCCCCTTCTCTTTAGAATGTCTACACTGGAGCACCAGGTTCCAGTAACCATGGTAAAGGCTTGAAGCGTTACCGTAACTGGCATTTCCTTTGTCCAGTGGAGCACAGGATTCATGGGTTCTCCATGGAGCTGCAACTGAGTGAGCTAAATAATTTCAGGAAGCTTGAGGTGTCAAGCATCATTACTTTTTATTTTATTTATTTATTTTCAAGACAGAGTTTCTCTATGTAGCCTTGGCTATCTTGAAACTTGTTATGTAGACTAGGATGGCCTCAAACTCACAGAGACCCACCAATCTCTGCCTCCTAAGTGCTGAGACTAAAGGTGTGTTGCAGCACTGCCGGGCTCATTGTGTTGTTTTAATTAATTTATTTACTTTACATACAGATCACAGTACACACACACACTTTCTTTCTTTCTTTCTTTTTTTGAGACAGGGTTTCTCTGGGTAGCCTTGGTTGTTCAAGAATTCACTCTGTAGACCAGGCTGGCCTTTAACTAAGAGATCCACCTGCCTCTGCCTTCCAAGTCCTGGATTAAAAGTGTGAGCCAGCCGGGCGTGGTGGCGCACGCCTTTAATCCCAGCACTTGGGAGGCAGAGGCAGGCGGATTTCTGAGTTCGAGGCCAGCCTGGTCTACAGAGTGAGTTCCAGGACAGCCAGGGCTATACAGAGAAACCCTGTCTCGAAAAACCAAAAAAAAAAAAAAAAAAAAAAAAAAAAAAGTGTGAGCCAATACTGATGGCCTGCAGGCTCATTACCTTAAAAAAAAAAACTGCTGTTATCCTTTGAAAACTTTGTGCAATGTATTTTGATCATCTGCATCCACCCCCACCTCTTCCGTCTCCCCCAGACGCCCTCCATTTTGTCCTTCCTAACTGCATGGCCTCCTTTCCCTATTCAGTGACTCTAGCTAGTGCTGCCTAGCTGCACATGGGTGTGGGGTCATCCTCTGGGGCATGGGCAACTGGCCAGTGGTCACTTTCCCCTCAGCAGCCATCACCCCTGTCCTGTCCTTGCTGGACTGTTCACTGGCCTGACTGGTGCAGGTAAGCACAGCTGTCGTGAGCTGCTGTGTACGGTAGCCAGGTGCATTCCCTGTTTATCAGCACCCTCCCAAGCCCTTCCCTTTTGAGACAGGGTTTTACTGTGTCTTGGAATTCATGAAGTAGATCAGGCTGGTCCTCAAACTCAGAGATCTGCCTGCCTGCAGGACAGCTAGGGCTGTTACACAGTGAAAATCCTATCTCTTTTTTTTTTCTTTTTTTTTCTTTTTTTTTTTTTTTTTGGTTTTTCGAGACAGGGTTTCTCTGTGTAGTCCTGGCTGTCCTGGAACTCACTCTGTAGACCAGGCTGGCCTCGAACTCAGAAATCCGCCTGCCTCTGCCTCCCAAGTGCTGGGATTAAAGGCGTGCGCCACCACGCCCGGCGAAAATCCTATCTCAAAAGGCTTTGAGGGTGCGTGAGATGGCTTGGTTGAGTAAAGGTGTCTGAATTGAGCCTGATGACCCATGTTTAATCTTTGGTAAACATGGTCCTGTGGTAGAAAGAACACTCTAGAATTATCCTCTGACCTCTAGCAATACACCGTGGCATGTGAAAGCCATGTTGTGTATGCACAAGCACATGTATATACACTCAGTTTTTAAATTAAAAAAAACTCCCTGAAGAAGGAATCTTGGAGACGGGAGGCTGAGGAAGACTGGGAGGAGAAACTGCAGTTGGGGTGTATATGAGAGGAAAAAAACTAAAAAAAGAGACAATGACATACATAAAACATGGGAATTTTTTTTTTTATAATTTCTTTTTTTTGGAGACACGATCTCTCTATGCAGTCCTGGCTCTTGTTATGTATCCCAGGTAAATATCCTGCTCAGGTTGCAAAGCTGGAGCAGGGCTGCGACTTAACAGAGGCCTTGAACTTAGAAAATTTCCACATGGTGCTGGTGGTAACTTTCCACATGGTAGAGGCACTTTTGGTTCATCCATGAGCAGATCCTAGGATACTTTTGGGCTTCTAAACTATTTAGTCTTTGTGCACTGTGCCTCAGGGCACTTGAGGTCATCAGGGGACAACTGGCTGGAGTCAGTTCTCTCCTTGATCTATGATGGGGGGGGGGGGGTTCCTCGGGGATTGAATTCACACCAGAGTTGACAGCAGCCTCTCCTACCTGCTAAGCCACCTCGAGGGCCCCTCATTTATGCAGACACATTTCCCAGAAGACTTCTGGCGAAAAAAATCATAGCCCCCAAATCTTCAAGATTGATTGCCAATCCCCTGGCTAGTGGGTGGATACAGTGGGCTCTTGGTAAACAAATCTAGAATTTGGGATTGTGTGAAAATCAATACCTCAAGGCAGCGACCGAGGCCTGGGGACAGAGACACCCTGGTGCAGCCAGGAGGCTGAGGCGGACATCGGCCCCAGCTTGCTTTTTACAGCCTCACAAAGTAGACCTGGGAGTGAGGCCAGAGTACAAATTATCTCTTGATCTCCTTCTGATAATCCTCCCCAATGCTGGACACAAATTATCTCCTGATCTCCTTCTCTTGATAACCTTTCCCTACGGGGTGGGTTTCCTAGAACTACTGACCTGACCTGCAGGGGAGCTCGCATAGCCTTGGGCCCTCCCTGACTGGATGTTTGGAATCTAAGCCTGCAAGCTTATCGCCTTCACTGACAAGAGGAAAGAATGCAAAAGAAAAAGGCCTCCAGACCTAAATGATAAACGATCAGTGGTGTCCTTGAATGTGGCCGGGGTGGAGCAAGCCTTTAATCCCAGCACTCGGGCAAAACCCGACGCTCCCCCTGAGCTCCAGGGATGACAAAAATAAGGAAAGAGAGAAAAAGACCCCTTTACCCGGGGCTGGAGAGATGGCTCAGCGGGTAGGAGCATTGACTAGTCTTCCAGAGGTCCTGAGTTCAATTCTCAGCAATCACATGGTGGCTCACAACCATCCGTAATGGGATCCATGCCCAATTCTGTAGTCTAAAGACCACTACAGAGTACTCATATACGTAAACTAAATAAATAATACATCTTTTAAAAAAGGTCTCTTTACCCCCAACACTCAATGAAACTCAGTAGCGTTGATTTTATTCCTTCCAGATGATTGGCCGTAGTGAAACGGAGGAAAGGCTGCTACAAAATAGGTGAGCGGCTTCCAAACGCGCCGGGGTTCTCCACGCCGCAGTTAAGAACCCAGGAACCTTTTAGCGGCTTTCGCGTTTCCGCACGGGGCAGGGCCTTGTCCTGTCGTCACTGTCTCGTCCTTTCTCGGTTATCTGATAGTCTCGCCTATTTCCCCTGCCACTTTTTCCGTAAACCCGGTGTTACAAAGGCGCCTCCATCACGCACGTCCTCGGAAACGACCTAGCCAAGCGCAGCCAGCGTTAACTAGAGGCCCGCTGGCGAGGCCCCCTTAACGCAGTTCTCGCGCGGAAAGACGAGACTTTTAAAGAACGACGTCAATAGTCCCGCCCACCTGGAGGTCACATGACCGGATCCTGCGTCCGGGTCGCCGGTCCGTTCCAAGCCGCGGACTGGCTGTGGATTCGTCTACAGGGGGTCGGAGGGGTCATTCCGGAAGTCGGCGCTGGAATCTTCGGCTTTCTGGGCGGAAGTGTGTCACAACCTCGGTGGTCGCCCCTTGGAGGAAGTTCGTCACGTCGCAGTAGCCTCGGCACGGCGGATGTGTGTCGCCGCTCCGGTGACGCTGGGAAGTGCTCGCAGCCCCCGCCGCTGCCTCTTGGTTGAAGCACTATGGAGGGAGAGAGGAAGAACAACAACAAGCGGTGGTATTTTACTCGCGAGCAGCTGGAGAACAGCCCGTCGCGTCGCTTTGGCGTGGACTCCGATAAAGAACTCTCCTACCGCCAGCAGGCCGCCAATCTCCTCCAGGACATGGGACAACGTCTGAACGTGTATCCTTTCGGCCTAGGCCATCGGCCTCGGAGCGCGTCCGGCCATGCTTCGGCGTCCGGGCCGGCGACGCTGGCGGGGACAGAAGCGGGTGGGGTGGTGGCAGGAGCTGGGCGTCTAAGTTGGGAGAACCCACAATGGCGCTCGCTGGCCGAGCCACTGTTCGCGGGAGGGAAGTGAGGCGGAGTCAATTTCCCGCTCGCTCACCGGTGCCACCGGCCCGGCTGCCGACTCGTACCTCTCCTGTCTTTGTGTGTTCGCTGCTCCTTCCCAGCCCCGGTCCTCTGCATTCTGCCCTGTTTTAGTGGCTTTTGAGAGTCTCCTTTCTGCCGTGACCTAAGGCTCCGTTTAAGACGTTTCGCTATCGACTCTGCCTCCCCAAAGTGTATAAAAAGGATTTCGGGAAATTCTGTACGCAAAGGACTTATGAAGGTGGTCTGGAATTGCTGCCCCAGTTTTGGTTCCAAACCCGTTTCTCTCACTAGTTGGCTAACCTGTCAGATTCTCGTTTAAAACAAATGTTCCAATGTCCGCCACCACGCTTGATATTCAAACGTTCTAGTAGCTGTTTCATAGAATTTAAGGGGAAAAAAAGATGTCAACTTAGGTTTGGGGGTGGGGATATACAAGTTGGTATGCTTAAAGTAGTTTTCAGAATAATAAGTCCTTTTTTCTTTGGGCACTAGTTTATTCATTAGGTTTCAAAATTTAGAGGTAATGTAGTTTAGTGATTTCTCCCCCCCCCCCCCCCCCAGTTTTTCTTATGAAAATACAGTCTTGTGGCAAAACTAATAGTTTTAAAGTTCTTTCCGTTGTCCATATATATATTTTTTTCTTTTTCTTTTTTTTTCTTTTACTTCCACTTATGTAGCATTTATTTAAGAGTGATGCTGAGGGCTAGGCCTGGTGTTCTGTGCCTTTGATCTGAGCTTTGGAGAAGTAGAGGCAGGCCAGAATTTCCATGTAAGACCCTGTCTCCAAGAAAGAAAAAAAAAAAAAAGTGCAGAGGTTAGGTCTCTAGTGTTTTTAGTCTGAAGGTTGTATATTGTATAGGTGTTCTCTTTATTGCCAGTTGTTTCCTATTGAAAGCCAATTTCCCAAGCATTTGGTCAGTGCACGATTAAACCTCTCTGAGTTTCTGTCTGTGTTTACGGCACCTTTTAAATGTGTGTTTAAGCTTGCCGCCATCATATTGTCACTTCTATGCAGACTGTTGCTGAGGTCTGTGGGAATAAGTTTTGGGGAGGTTGGAATGGTACTCGTACAAAGGAAAGACTGGATTAGAGGAAGGCAGGAGTTCATTTTCAGTGGATGACTATCAAATGGTTTCAAAGGTTTTATACTTCAGAGGTCATGTAATATTTCCTGAAGGAATCAGAACTAAGCAGCAGGGTGTGGTGGTGCGTACCTTGAATCCCATTGCTCGGGATGGGGAGGTGAGCAGGTCTCTACTTCTGATGCCAGCCTGGTCTACACAGCACATTTTAGGACAGTCAAGGATTCACAGAAAAACCATGCCTTGAACAGTGCCCACCCACCCACCTCCTTACCCCCCCCCCCCCAGTTTTGGTTCCCTCCCAAAGAAAGTAGAACTGGAAAACTTAATTATTGAAGTTTAGAAGGTGAGAGAGAGAAAAGTTCCAAGAGCCTAGTAAGGGAAGGCCTGGTAAATATCCTTAAAAAGTTATTCTTGTGCGGCTAGAGAGACGGCTCAGCAGTTACAAGCACTTACTGTTTAGGCAGAGCCTACATGGCAGCCCACAGTCGTCTATAGCTGCAGTTCTAGGGTAACCTCATGCCCTCTTCTGACCTCTGTGGGCACCAGACATGCCCTTGGTGCACATACATAGAATCAGGCAAATGCTGATACACTTTAAAATTTTAAAGTTATTCTTGGCCTGACAAAATGGCCCAGCAGGTAAAGGCACTTATCGTCAAGCCTGGTAACCTGAATTCCATCCCTGGGACTTGGGTGGGAAGATAACTGACTCCTGCAAATTGCCCTCTATGACATGCACTTCCTGGCCAAAAGTAAATGCAATGAAGTTACCCTGAGCTAAAGGATGGTCTTTGCAGAAGGCAGGTGACAGGCCAGGAAGCCTGAGGTTGGTTGCAGCTTTGTTTGCTGATTTACAGCTTGCTACTTGTTTTGTTTATTCAGTCAGTCAGTTCACATTAAGTACCCGTTAGGTAGAGCACATGTTGTCACTTGGCAGTTAATTTCATTAGAGAAGGAATCGAATCTGCTGTTGGGTTGGAAGACTTAAGTTTTACTCCCCTGTGGGGTCATCTGTTTTGCTTGGCCATTTGTTACTTTGGTGGGAGATTATATTGTCTGCTTCTGAACCTTAACTCGAGCACTTCAGCTCACAACTGACGATCAATACTGCTATAGTGTACATGCACCGATTCTACATGATTCAGTCTTTTACACAGTTTCATCGCTATGTAAGTATAATTTTCTATGGTGAAATCCCTTTGGGTTTGAGTCTAGCTGCCTATTTTATGATTGGTTGTTGTTATTGAACTATGATTTTAATTTTAGAATTTCGGGCTAGTCATTTTTTTTTTTTTTTTTTTTTTTTGGTTTTTCGAGACAGTCATTTTAAAGTTAGAAAGAAAATCTTGATGTAAGTATAGCTTTCGGGGTGGTTATGGCCATAAGAAGACAAATATGAGTTAGATTGTGCAACATTTTTAAAGGTCTTTAAGAAAACATGTTTCAAATTTAGGATAAGAAAAGACTTGGTTTTACTTTTGCCTGTGTTTGGGTTAGGGAATGGTAAGAGTGTGTGAGTGCCCATGGAGGCTAGATGAGGACATTGAACTCCTCGGAGCTGGAGTTACCTAGGTGCTGCGAGCCACCTAAGTGGGCACTGGGAACAAAACTACTGAGCCATCTCCAGCCCAGATAATACAGTTTGAGTGTCTTGTTGTGATGCTAACAAACTGAAGGAAACTGTGAAGCTAGATATAATTCCCATAATGTAAGAAATTGGCAGGCAGATTTAGGAGTAACAGGGAGCTCTTGATCTATAGTAAAGTAGTCCGAATTTTGGGTGATTAGTCATTTTGACTTTTTTTTTCCCTTAGCTCCCATAGTTCCAATTAGCCTTTATTGAGGCTATTTGATAGCACTGAAACAGAAGTAATTAATAAAGAATGAAATTAAAGAGGAGTTTCCTAGTTGTCTTAGAAATCTTGAGGGTTTTCTACATTCAACCCCCACCCCTTTTTTTTATCCTTTTCCTTCTCCTCCTCCTTTTCTTCTTAACTATGTAGTAATGGCTGCACTTGAACTATCTAGTTCTGGCTGGCTTGAATTTCCAAACACTGGCATTATGAACAGGAGGCACATGCCTGACAAGTACTCTTTTTTATTGTAATAAAGACTTGAAGTCTTTTTTGGTTTTTCGAGACAGGGTTTCTCTGTATAGCCCTGGTTGTCCTGGAACTCACTCTGTAGACCAGGCTGGCCTCGAACTCTGAAATCCACCTGCCTCTGCCTCCCGAGTGCTGGGATTAAAGACGTGGGCCACCACTGCCCGGCAAGACTTGAAGTCTTAAATCAGGTTGTTCAGTGTGCATTAAGTGTTAGCATATATTTCCCTATTTAATGACCTGCTTTCTTATTGCTTTTGTGTTAATCTTGGTCAAGACAGACTTCTGATTATTTCCAAAGTACCTGCAGTAAACTGGTTGGATTAATGACCTGATAATTATTTCTTTACAGAGACATTCTTTTGAATATCATATCCTTTGTTTTATTTGTCTCTTGTTCTGAAACGACCTCACTATGCAGCCCTGGCTGGCCTGGAACTCAGAGATTCAACTGACTTTGTCTTCTGAGTACTGAGATTAAAGGCAAACAATACCATAACTGGTGTCCAAGTAGTTGATCTTCTTTAGAGTATTGCTTTTTTGGTATATTCTGGAATTGGCACACCCTCTTTACAGAACATTAATTTTATAGGTTGAATTTAGCTGTGATCATTAAAATTAGATTTAAGAGGGCTTAAAACCTGGTGCCCTTGAGTTACACCTGTGAAGCCTGCTCTTGCAAATTTGTGTGTGTGTACACATACATATATAGTGTACATGATGTGTGTGAGTGCAGTTCACACATGCTATGGTGCACATATGTAAGTCAGAGGACATGGTTTGGTTCTCTTCTTCCTCCATGGGGTCAGGTTGTGAAATTTGGGCAGTTGCACATCAGATAGCTGAGCCATCTTCCTAGCCGCCTTATGACTTTTGATTTATTTATTACAAATATAATGAATTTGCATAGTAAAAAGTAACAATAGAGAACTGTGTGTATTAAACTCCCCTGTGCCTGTAGAGGTAATCATTGATCAATATTTGACATGCAGTATCCCAGGCCTGCTTCTGTATATGAACTAGTGTGACCATGCCTCACCATACCCCTACTGTACAACTTTCTGGAACATTGTCTTTGTGCTGTTTCTCATAATTTAGGTGGCCGAAAGGAGACAGGGCATAGAAGTACACGTTCTAATTTTTTTGTTTTTTGTTTTTCGAGACAGGGTTTCTCTGTGTAGCCCTGGCTGTCCTGGAACTCACTGTGTACACCAGGCCGGCCTCGAACTCAGAAATCCGCCTGCCTCTGCCTCCCAAGTGCTGGGATTAAAGGCGTGCCCCACCACGCCCGGCTAGCAACAGATTTGGATATATTTTACCCTCATTAGTTGATTTATAAGAAATGAAGTTTAGGCCAGGTGTGGTAGTGCATGGCTTTAATTTCAGCACCCAGGAGGTAGAGGCAGGTGGATCTCTGAGTTCCAGGCCAGCCAGGACTCTGTTACACAGAGAAACCCTGTCTCACAAAAACAGAAATACAAAAAAAAAAAAAAAAAAAAAAGAACAGTGCAGTGTACTTCTTAAAAGAATGTAGAATGCCAGGCATATTGGCACACACCTTTAATCCCAGCACTCAGGAGGCAGAGGCAAGTGGATTTCTGAGTTCGGGGCCAGCCTGGTCTACAGAGTGAGTTCCAGGACAGCCAGGGCTACACAGAGAAACCCTATCTCAAAAAACAAAACAAAACAACAAAAAAAAGAATGTATACTGGGGTTGGAAGTGTCTGGATTTGGGATTTTGCTGATTTGCTTACTAACTGTGTGGCTTGTGTAAGTGACCACGTGCCTCAGATTCCTGATCTTTATGTTCAGTAATAATAATGCCTGTTGGGGCTGGTGAGATGGCTCAGTGGGTAAGAGCACCCGACTGCTCTTCCGAAGGTCCAGAGTTCAAATCCCAGCAACCACATGGTGGCTCACAACCATCTGTAACGAGATCTGACTCCCTCTTCTGGTGTGTCTGAAGACAGCTACAGTGTACTTACATATAATAAATAAATAAATTTATTTAAAAAAAATAATGCCTGTTTCCAAATAAGTTTATGGTATTTAAATTAATTTTCAGATTTCCTGTCCAATAGAAGCAGTTGGTAAATACTAGCTGTGGTGTTTGCTTACTTTTTTTTTTAATGAAGAAAATGAATGTATAGTGTAAATTGGTATAAAAATGCCTCATAGAGTTAGGTGCAAGTGCCTGTAGTCTTGTACTAGGGAGGCTGAGGCTAGTGAGATGCCTTACAGTGAGTGGGAAGGGCACTTGCTGTCCAGCCTGGCAACCTAATCCAGTCCCTGGAGAGGTAGGGGCAGGCTGACGGGGTCAAACCTAGGGCAAGCACCCTGCCAACTGATACATCCCCGTGCCTTCCTTTCTTATCTGTTCATTGGGCATTAGACTGGTTCCAATTTAGCTTTTAAGAGTGGAAGGATAGAGAAGGTTGTGCAAATATCTTTGCAGCATGCCAGACTTTAATCTAGAAAATTGTAATTTAAGTCTACTACAACACTACTTAGTGTTGGAAAATACAGATTACGATGTTTCAGTTTTTTTATGGTTAGTCTTTGAGATCTTTATTTGTAAATTGGCTTGTTATTTTTTTCCCTAAATATTTTCTATCTTGTGGCTTTAATATTTTGTAGTTTTTTTGTTCTTTGGTATGTGTGTCCCACTCCCACTCTAGGGTTTCTCTGTGCAAACTTAGCTGTCCTGGAACTAACTATATAGACTAGGCTGGCCTGAACTTAGAGCCTGCCTGTGCCTCCCCAGTCCTGGGATTGAAGGTGTGTGATACCACCAGGTTATTTTTATTGTTTTTAGGCAGACCTTGACTTCACTATGTAAATGAGGATGACTAAATTTACAGATGCCAGTGCTGGGACTGTAGGGTGCACCACTATGTCTGTGCTCCCCCCACCCCCAAAACCAAAGCACACACACTTTTCTAATGTGGAGCCATGACTTTGTGAACTGAGCCACATTTCTAGTACCTGTAATTGTTTTTTTAAAAGATTGGTTTATAAATTAAAAAGAGTTTTTATTTTTTGAGACAGGATCTCACTATGTAGTTTCTGGGACTCACCACGTGGACCAGGCTGGCTTTGAACTCAGAGATCTAAGGAGTGTTGGGATTGTAGATTAGGGCTGCCACACCTATCAAAAACATTTTTATTTAGTATGTATACATTTGTGGTTTTACCTGTGTGTGTGTGGGGGGGCAGAGTCTATACGTTAAACAACAAATTTTCTATTGGTATCTGTTTTTCTTTTTTAAATAAGGTCTCACTGAATGAGGAGCCTGCTATTTTGGCTAGACTGGGTGGCCACTGAGCCTCTAGGATCCACCTAAGCCTATACCTTAACTCTGTTGTTACAGATGTTGCTGCTAGAGTTTTGGACATAGGTCACCACTTCATCTCCTGAGCCCCCAAATTTATTCTTAAAAATTGTACAATTCTCCCTCATCCCCATAGCCCTCAGCAGTGTTTGTTTCAGACCGTGCATGTTGACTGTCCCCCTTTTGCAGCCATTTCAATGGAAAGCAGCTAAGGTCTGCAGCCTTCTCACATGAATCCTTGAGGGCTTGCTAAGACCTGGGGTTATGATTTGACAGGTGGTGGAAAGTATTAATAAGAGGTACGAGATTGTGGCAGAGACTTGACTTGTTTGACATTTAGCTCTTCCTAGATTGATTATCATTTAGAAATAAATAACAAGTGTGACCTTTTTGTTTCTTCTTATGAAGTCCATGGCTCCAGCGGCCTTGTTTCTAGCAGCAAAAGTAGAAGAACAACCAAAAAAATTGGAGCATGTCATCAAGGTGGCGCACACTTGCCTCCACCCACAGGAGTCACTTCCTGACACGAGGAGTGAGGTGAGTGAGTGTTTACACTCTTAACAATCATAACTCAGTTTGTAACTTTGGATCTGGGCTGTTCAATTTCTCAGAGTTTAATTTTTACTTATTTTTATTTTTTAGCCTGAGATGGGATTCCTCTGTGTAGCCATGACTATAGACCAGGTTAGACTTGAACCCACAGAAATCCTTCAACTGTGTACCTGCACCGCCCTGCCAGTGTTTAATTTTGAAAATTAAAAACATACATATCAATTTCATCTAAAAGTTTGTCTTAAAATTGAAAGCTGCATAAGAGCAAAGGAGAACTATATCACCTGGATAAAATTCTTTCCACCCTCTAGATCCAAAATACTTTCTTTTTCTCTCCTGTTTAAAAACGATTAAAAAGTGTGCAGCACCACCATCTGGCTGTTTTTCCAGCCCTTTATTGATGGTATAAGCATTCTTTTTGTTGGTTATTTCTTTTCCTCCCTCCCTCCCTCCTGCCAGAGACAGGGTATCTGTGTGGCTCTAGCTCTCCTGGAACTTACTCTATACCAGCCTAGCTTTGAACTAAAGAGACCGTTCATGCTGCCTCTATCTCCTGAGTGCTGGGATTAAAGGTGTGTTTCATCACATCAGGCTTCTTGATGTTATAAACATTTTTTGTTAGTGTTTTTCAAGACAGGGTTTCTCGGCATAGCCCTGGTTGTCCTAGAACTAGCTCTATAGAAAAGACTGGGATTGAACTCAGAGATCCACCTGCTTCTGTATCCCGAATGTCGGATCAAAGGCATGTGCAACTTGGCTAGGCTATGAGCTTTTTTTTTTTTTTTTTTTTTAAAGATTTATTTATTTTATGTATGTGAGTACACTGTAGCTGTACAGATGGTTGTGAACCTTCATGTGGTTGTTGGGAATTGAAGTTTTAGGACTTCTGTTTGCTCTGGTCAACCCTGCTCCGTCCGGTGCCCCGCTTGATCCTCTTACTCAGTCCCTGCTTGCTCCAACCCAAAGATTTATTTATTATTATGTACACTGTAGCTGTCTTCAGACACACCAGAAGATGGCATCAGATCTCATTACAGATGGTTGTGAGCCACCATGTGGTTGCTGGGATTTGAACTTGGGACCTCCGGAAGAGCAGTCAGCGCTCTTAACCGCTGAGCCATCTCTCCAGCCCTCTATGAGCTTTTTTTATTTTTGTTTTTGTTTTTTTGTTTTTCGAGACAGGGTTTCTCTGTGTAGCCCTGGCTGTCCTGGAACTCACTTTGTAGACCAGGCTGGCCTCGAACTCAGAAATCCGCCTGCCTCTGCCTCCCGAGTGCTGGGATTAAAGGCGTGCGCCACCACGCCCGGCTATGAGCTTTTTTTAAAGGTGAAGTTTTGTTGTGGAAATTTTTTTTCATGATAAAGGGCCATACTTAAATATCAGTCTGAAAAATGAACCAAATGCCTAGAAGTAGCAAGATTTTAGCCAAAGGCTGAGAAACATATGGTCATTGTCAGAGTTCATACTTTTATTTCTTCAAGTCAGGAGTTCAAGGTCTTAAAAAGTATTTCAGACTAGAGTTCATCCCTTTTTCTGTGATACTAATGCTGCTGACTCAGTTCCATGGGTGCTCTGGTCCTTCCTCCTGTGTGTGTGTGTGCGCACTTCTTCTATTTTTGCTCATGCTTCCTTAGTGTGTGTGTGTGTGTGTGTGTGTGTATTTGTGTTGGCTTTAGGTGTTGAATCTAGGACCTCAGAAAGTGCTAGGCAAAAATTCTATTGCAAAGCCTTTTCCCCAAGCTGTATTGGTTGTGCAAGCTGTATTGGTTGCTTTAATCCTAGCACTTAGGAAGCAGAGGCAGGTGGGTCTCCTTGAGGGTCAAACTGGTCTATATAGTAAGTCTGAGAGCAGCCAGGGCTACATACTGACAGCCTGTGTCTTAAAAAAAGAAAGACACACCCATAGTTTGGTTTTTGTAAAAAAAAAGATGACTCCTGATTTTCTTCATTTATTTAAAAAAAAAAGATTATATATTTAATTAAATATGTATATACGTGTCTGTGAGTGTAGGTGTCTATAGAGGCGGAGATCTTGGATCCCCTGAAGCTGGAGGTAGAAGTGGTAGTGAGCTGGGTTGAAGAGCACTATGGTTCTTAACTACTGGGCCATCTCTCCAGTTCTGCTTTGAGAAGTCAGTGATCGGAGATGTTGAGAATTCAAACACCCATAATTGAGGAAAAGTTACAGATTTCTTTCTTTTCTTTTCTTTCTTTTTTTTTTTTTTTTTTTTTTTTGGTTTTTCGAGACAGGGTTTCTCTGTGTAGCCCTGGCTGTCCTGGAACTCAAGTTGTAGACCAGGCTGGCCTCGAACTCAGAAATCTGCCTGCCTCTGCCTCTCGAGTGCTGGGATTAAAGGTGTGCGCCACCATGCCTGGCTCAGATTTCTGTTACTAGGTTATTTAAGTCTTTTATGGGTGTAGGAATCATGGTTTGTGAAGAAGATAAATGGAATTTTATGTATTTGTATTTTTAGAAAATTTGTTTATTGTTCTAATTTAGTATATGCTACAGAAGCAAGCATTGCTATCCACTTCTTATCACTGATGAAACATCTGAAAAACAATCTAAGGGAAGAAGGGATTCCTTTTGGTTCACAGTTTAAAAGATTTCAACCTGTGGTTACTTAGCTTTATTGCTTTTGGTCCCGTGGCTATGAGGCAGAGCATCATGTCCCGGAAGGAGCAGGTGGGGAGAGCAACAGGAGATAGCCAGGGACGAGATGCACTCTTTGAAGGGTGTGCTTCTGTGACCTACTTCCAAGGCCCAACCTTCTGGTCTCCTTCACCTCCCAACAATGCCATCAGATTATAACTGCGTCTGGATTAATCCACCGAGGTGAGAGCTCTCATGATCCAATTACTTCCTAAAGACCCATCAGCTGGAAGCCGCCACAGCCTAACTTTCCCCCTTTACCTGGGTTCCTGGGATCAGACTGAGGTTCCCAGCCTTGTAACATCTTCACAATGAACCACTCTTTAGCCTGATACCTGGACCCTTTAACACGGGAGACTACAGGAGACATTTCACAGTCAAATTGTAACACCTTCCCTTTCTGTTCTATGAGCCTTTCCTTCAAGGCCCTGTTAAGTCTTTCTATAATGGCTTGGCCTGTAGGACTGTAAACTACATCCAGAATAGGCTTCATGCCATGATGTCCATAAAACTGTTGTATTTTAATGGGATTATATGTCAGAGCATCATCTTTTTTTGGCAGATCCAAGGCAGCCATCATCTCTAATGAATGTGCAATCTCAGAATCATCCCCCTCAGAACGCAGGCAGAAGTCCACTAGAACTCTTTAACAAGTATCAATTGTATGATGTATCTCAGTTCTGCAAACTATAAAATGAAACACAATCTCTTATGTGGCATTGTTTTAAGGTAGCATCAATAAGCAGAATCTGAGCCGGGCGTGGTGGGGCACGCCTTTAATCCCAGCACTCGGGAGGCAGAGGCAGGCGGATTTCTGAGTTCGAGGCCACCCTGGTCTACAAAGTGAGCTCCAGGACAGCCAGAGCTATAAAGAGAAACCCTGTCTCGAAAAAACAACAACAACAAAAAAAAAAAACCAAAAAAAAAAAAAAAAAAGCAGAATCTGGAGTCTTATTCTTTTTTTTTTGTTTTTTTTTTTTGGTTTTTCGAGACAGGGTTTCTCTGTGTAGCCCTGGCTGTCCTGGAACTCACTTTGTAGACCAGGCTGGCCTCGAACTCAGAAATCCGCCTGCCTCTGCCTTCCGAGTGCTGGGATTAAAGGCGTGCGCCACCACGCCCGGCTTTGGAGTCTTATTCTTATTTCTATGGGTTGCCATTCTAATTTCTTAAGCCCCTGTGGTACGTTCCAATTTGGATTCCTCTGAGGGTTTCCTATTTTGATTTAAAGATTATTTTCTTCTCTATTTTATGATCTTTAATTTAGTATCTAGTTTCTCAGTTTCTTCTTTCTTCAAGACTTATTCTGATTTCTCCAAAAGAAGACACACAAAACTGTTATCACTGAAAGAAACAGCCATTTGTGTGCTGATGAACAAGCAAGATCACATGCAGTCCAGGCGCAGTGTGTGAGGCGTTGTGTTTCCCCCCCATCCGGAATACAGGAACGTTTCCTTCTTAATCTGAACTTCTCCCTAAGAACTTTATTTTCTTAGGTTTAAATTAAATATTTCTTTCTATGATTTTTAAAAATATTTAGTTCCCCCTTTATTGTTTAAGCTCAGTACCTTATCAGTTTGGGACTTTTTAGTTTATACCTTATGGTGAGGAAGCCTCATCCCAGCTGTTTGGCTAGATCAAGGCTCATGATCTTTTGCCAGCACTGGCCAGGCCTCTCCACCGGCTGTGCTTCTGCAAGTGTTTAGACCTTCCCTGGACATCTTCCAGTGGTCCCTGGCCCATGTGTCCTGCCATGCTTGGTTGGGCTGGTACCTCTTACCAGACACTGGGCTGGGACTCAGTGGGCCTAGATTAGGCTGCTGTTTTTAACTCTGGCCTTGGCACTAGCCATGCTCTCCACCAAGCAGAGTGCTGGCTTTCCAGAGCAGCTCTTGGAAGAACTGCATCCTGTGTGTTGTTCTCAGCAGCTGCAGAGTGCAAGCAAAGCCTTCCCGGGGAGCTTTACTCTAGCTGGTCCCTAAGCAGTGTTTGCAGGGAGTGTTGCGACTCTACCCAGTATACCTGCAATCTAAACTTGGATTCTAAGTGAGTTCTAGCCCCACGTTGGTTCGCCCATATTTAGGACAACCAATTTATTAAGCTTATCCCTGACTAGCGTAAAAATAAATGAGGCTCAGGCTATGATTATTTTATTTAACTTTGGCAATTACTGGTGGGTTACCCCTAATCTACTTTCTAACTGCTGGCTTGGCCACCTCCCTAAAGGTGTACCCCAAATACTTGTTCTCCTCCTAGCCATGTGCTAGGTTCATCTCCTCATGGTGGCATCCTCCTCTCCTCGTGTTCTTCTCTTTCTACTCCCCTAACCAGGTAACTACAAATGAACTACCTCTAATCCTTCCAGTATTTTATTTGACCAATAGTTTTAGATTAAGGAACAAGGTTTGCATAACCAAAGCTAGTAAATGTGAGAATTCACGCTTGGTGGGTACAGAATTTCGCATTACAATACATAGCAACATACAGGCTGGCTTCAAACTCACAGAGATCCATTTCACATGCTGTATTAGTTAGGGTTTTACTGCTGTGAACAGACACCATGACCAAGGCAAGTCTTATAAAAAAACCATTTAATTGGAGCTGGCTTACAGGTTCAGAGGTTCAGTCCATTATCATCAAGGTGGGAGCATGGCAGTATCCAGGCAGGCATGGTGCAGGAGGAGCTGAGAGTTCTATGTCTTCATCCAAAGGCTGCTAGTGGAAGACTGACTTCCAGGCAAGTAGGGTGAGGATCTTATACCCACACCCACAGTGACACACCCATTCCAACCAGGTCACACCTATTCCAACAAGGCCACACCTTCAGATGGTGCCACTCCCTGGTCCAAGGATATACAAACCATTACACATGCCCAGCTCCTTTGAGCTCTTGAATTTATTTTTAGAATAAATACAAGAGAAAAATTAAATCTGAGTCAAATATTTATTAGATTCTTTTTTTTTTTTTTTTTTTTTTTTTGGTTTTTCGAGACAGGGTTTTTCTGTATAGCCCTGGCTGTCCTGGAACTCACTCTGTAGACCAGGCTGGCCTCGAACTCAGAAATCCGCCTGCCTCTGCCTCCCGAGTGCTGGGATTAAAGGCGTGCGCCACCCCGCCCGGCTATTTATTAGATTCTTACAGCACTGTTAAAAGATCTGAAAGTGAAATGTGACGATTCTTAGAGGTGTGATATTTCTCAAGTCTAGATTATCTGACTTCTAAGATTTAAAATACTTGAAAATAAATACAGTTGTGCTTTTGGTAGCCTTCCATTAATAAAGTGTTATCTTTTTATGTTCTCGGCTCTTCCTTTCTGTCCTGAGTGGGATAGACATAAAGACTATATATTCCAGTTCTAACACTACCTTTTATCTTCCATTCCACCTCTCCTTAAGATTTTAAAAGTTTCTGTGCATTTAGTATTTGCCTACATGAGTGTAGGGCACCACCTGCATACGGGCCTGGGAAGCCAGAGAGTGAGTGTTGGATTCCCAGGAACTGGAGTTACAGATGGCTGCGAGCTTTCTGTGAGTTCTTGAAATCAAACCTAGGTCTTCTGCAACAGCAGCAAGTGCTCTTACCTGCAGAGCCATTGCTCAGGGGCCTCTATCCAGACCTTTGATTGTTTTTTTTTTGTTTTTTTTTTTTTTATGAATTAAAATGGAGAATTTTATTTAATAGCTTTTAGACATTAAAACAAACACAAACATCTGGGCATGGTGGTAAATGCCTCTAACCCCAGAACTCAGGAGGCACAGGCAGGGGTATTGCTATGAGTTTGAGGCCAGTTTGGTCTACATAGAAAGTCCCATGCCACTAAGGTCTACACAATGAGACCCTGTCTAAAGTGCAAAAGAGCAATTTATGACAAAGCTTACAAATTCTCACGAAAAGGATGAATTCTTAGAGCATAACACACTCCATTAAGGCTGAGACCGTGGTAAACCTTGTTGCTCTCCTCGACTCTGGAACTTGCTTTGAGCAATGCCAGACTCACCCTCCAGGCTCAGAGAGGGAAGATCCTGAGGCAGAAGTGAAGAGCAGAGTGCTTGACTCGAGGGTGTCTCAGACAGGGCAGTGACCTGGTGCGGATCCTCAGAAATAGAA
The DNA here is from genome assembly GCF_978045245.1 of Mus caroli. Lineage (NCBI taxonomy): Eukaryota > Metazoa > Chordata > Mammalia > Rodentia > Muridae > Mus > Mus caroli. The sequence goes on from NW_028227271.1 coordinate 5,577,163, forward strand.
ATTTCAAAGCAGCCTTGATCCTCACCAAGACACTCAAGCTGCTTGGTGTGTGGCTGGTCCACTCCACCCTACCACAGTGCTGGTGGATGGGCAGAGGCTCTCACCAGCTTCTCCCCTGTGTGGGTGGATGCCTCAAACCGGTTCCACAGATCTCTCTCACTTCTGGATGCTTACAGTAGCAGCATGGTGTCTTCTCAATGTCATGGAAACGTTTCACCATGGCTGCTCTTAATGGAGCAGTGAGATCTATTAGCTGAGGTCTGTATTAGCTGGCCGTTGACTACAAAGGGTATTTGGTATCTCAGTGTAGCCCCAAGCCTTTCTCAAGGTGAGCTTTAAAATACACACACACACACACACACACACACACACACCATGTCTTGGGTTGACATTAGCAAGAACAGTTAGCCAGAAGAAGAATTATAGAAGTCAAAAGGCAAGGTTACTACAGAAACTTTCACAGAACTTTGGACTTCTATGGATTAGGCCTTTGTTTTAGTTTGGCAGGTGGTTCTGTCTATGTGCTGATCTTTATGGCCTGGATGGTACTTGTGATGGTTTATATATCCTTGGACCAGGGAGTGGCACTATCTGAAGGTATGGCCTTGTTGGAATAGGTGTGACCTGGTTGGAATGGCTGTGTCACTGTGAGTGTGGGTATAAGATCCTCACCCTAGTTGCCTGGAAGTCAGTCTTCCACTAGCAGCCTTTGGATGAAGACATAGAACTCTTAGCTCCTCCTGCGCCATGCCTGCCTGGATACTGCCATCCCACCTTGATGATAATGGACTGAACCTCTGAACCTGTAAGCCAGCCCCAATTAAATGTTTTTTATAAGACTTGCCTTGGTCATGGTGTCTGTTCACAGCAGTAAAACCCTAACTAAGACAGAAGTTGGTACCAGGAGTAGGGTATTGCTGTGATAGGCCTGACCATGCTTTTATTTGAAAGAATGTGGATTTTTGGACTTTGGATTTGGAACTCAGTGGAATGCTTTAAATGGGGCTTAATGGGTCATCCTAGTAGGAATATGGAAGACTTTGTTGCTAGAAGTAATTTAAACTGCGTTGACCTGGCCCAAGAGATTTCAAAGGAGAAGAATTTCAGTATGTGGCATAAAGACTGTTTTTGTGGTATTTTGGTGAAGAATGTGGCTACTTTTTGCCCTTCGATTGTTTTGTTTTTAAAGTTATTTACATCCTTTTGTGGGGTGTAACTTCTGGTTTTTTTTTCTCCCTTCTTAGGCTTACCTACAACAAGTTCAAGATCTGGTGATTTTAGAGAGTATAATTTTGCAGACCTTAGGTAAGTTAAAGTTAATTTTTTTTTTTAAAGCAGGAAAAAATATGTATGGGATATAATAATGATTTCATGTTAAAGTTTGTAAGACTGGGAGAAAATCTTGTGAAGGCTTTGGGAAGTCTCTGTTCCTGGGTAAAAATGGCTGTGGGGCACATTAAATGGAAACAGATCATTAACCCTGGTCACTTTCCACAGTGTTAGGACCTTGGTGACCCTTGAAACAGCTATTAGTCAAGATTTAAAATTTTTTTCTCATTGTAAGGTTTATGATTTTTTTTAAAGCTTTATTATATATAAGTACACTGTAGCTGTCTTCAGACACCCCAGAAGAGGGCGTCAGATCTCATTAAGGATGGTTGTGAACCATCCTGTGGTTGCTGGGATTTGAACTTACAACCTTGGAAGAGCATTTGGTTCTCTTAACTGCTGATCAGTCTCTCCAACCCTGTAAGGTTTATGATTTAGCTGATTGCTCTGTTTGGCTTTGATTTTCAAGAGAGTTTATATGTGGAGTCATTCAGACCAGGCTAGCCTTGAACTCAGAGATCCACCTACCTCTAAGCCTCCGGAGTGCTGGGATTAAAGGCATGTGCCACCACCACCTGGCTAGTTTGGCAGTTTTTTAACCTGATAAATAATGACAAAGAGGGCGGGGGTGGGGGGGACTCATTCTCCTATAAACTGTTTTGGTTTGACAGTGTGATTAGGTAATAGCATTTTGTTTGTGTGTACGCCCCCCCCCCGCCCCCGTGTGGTGTGTGGGTGTGTGTGTGGTGTGTATGTGTGTTTTGTTGTTTTTAGACCAGTTTCACCTTGTAGCCAAGTTGGCTTTAAAAACTCAAAATCTAGCTGGGCGGTGGTGGCGCATGTCTTTGATCCCAGCACTTGGGAGGCAGAGGCAGGCGGATTTCTGGGTTTGAGGCCAGCTTGGTCTACAAAATGAGTTCCAAGACAGCCAGGGCTACACAGAGAAACCCTGTCTCGAAAAACCAAAAAATAAAAAATAAAAAACCTCAAAATCTGCCAGGCCTCCTGAGTGTGTACTATTCGTGGCTGGGATTTATATTTACGTGCTCAGAGAAAATGTACTTATGTCAGTTTTCAATATACTGGCTCCGTTGGATAACTTTGGTAATGACCTTTTGAAATGGGATAGAATAACCAGTGCACATTAGAGTGAAGCTAATGCAAAGGACCACAGTGAGGCTTAAGATGCTGTAACCCAGCTCTCAGGTGGCAGAGGCAGAAGCAGAATTTCCAAGAGTTGCAGCCAGCTGCAGCTACAGAGTAAACGGTTGGTAGAATGCTTAGCATTCATTAACCCTAGGGTTGATATCTAGGGTCCTCAGCTCCAAACTGGGTGTGGTACTGCATTCTGTATTTCAGCATCTGGGAGCTGGAGGCAGGGGAATCTTAAGTGCAGTAATTCTCAGCAACATAGTGAGCTTGAGGCAAGCCTGGGGCTATATGGTACTGTCTCTTTCCACTCTTTACTTCCCCAAATGAAAGAGACTAAGCCGTAGAAGCCACCATTATTTATGTGCCTGCTTCTTTCAACCTTGTGCTATATGTCCTTTTGTTCCTAAAAAGGATCAAAACATTCTTTTAGGTTCATTCCATTTTAAGTGTAGGAGTGATTTATTTGCTTTTTTCTTTTTTCTTGACAGGGTTTCTCTGTGTAGCCCTGGCTGTCCTGGAACTCACTTTGTAGACCAGGCTGGCCTCAAACTCAGAAATCTGCCTGCCTCTGCCTCCCGAGTGCTGGGATTAAAGGAGTGCGCCACCACCGCCCGGCTTTACCTGCATTTTTGTCTGCAGCATGTATGCCCACAGAGATCCAAAGAAAGTGTCAGATCTTTTGGAACTGGAGTTACAGTGAACCACATGTGGATGCTGGGAGTCAAACTCAGCTCTCTGCAGCACCGAAAACTCAAAAACCAGGGAATTGTCTCTCTAGCCTCCATAAAAAAAGATTTTTGTGTTCAGAGATGCTCTTGTCTTTTTTTTTTAATTTATTTTATTATTGTATGTAAGTACACTGTAGCTGTCTTCAGACACACCAGAAGAGGGCATCGAATCTCATTACAGATGGTTGTGAACCACCATGTGGTTGCTGGGAATTGAACTCAGGACCTTTGGAAGAGCAGTCCTCTTCCCCGCTGAGCCACCTCTCCAGCCCCTCCTGTGGTCTTTAGGTCTTACTTGTGCCTTTGCTAAGTCTTTGGAGATGGTAGAGAAGAGTGTGACGGATACGTTTAGTCACTTAGTCTCTGCACAGTACTTTTGAGAGGAAAAAGTGAACTGGCCATTAATAATTCAGACAAAAGAGAGATAAGTATATTGAATATTTTTAGCTTTTTAACGTTTCTTTTTTTTTTCTTTTTGAAGGGTTTGAACTAACAATTGATCACCCACATACACATGTGGTAAAGTGCACCCAGCTTGTTCGAGGTAAGTAACCCTAACTTCTGCGATTGCTTAGTTATTTGGGGCTGTACCTGGCTCTGGACTCAGGCACAACACAGCCGCCTTGTCCCAGATTCAGACTGAACCACCTGCTTGGCTGGAGTCAAACACTTGCTTCTGACCTATTGGAAACTGTTTTTAGATCTTTTAATTTAACCAGACAGTGAGGTTAGCATGAACTGTCATTTTGACAGAATCACTTAGAAGACAGGTCCTGGATTTGCCAGTGGAGAATTAGGTTGATCATGTTGAGGTGGATGGTCCTGTTCTCTGCTAGGATCTCAGACTGTACAGTAGAGAGGTGTAAGCCAGCGTCAGCCTGCAGTCAGTACCCTCTGTTTCCTGACTCCACACAGTGTGACAGCTGCTTCATGTTCCTGCTATTGGGGCTTCTCCACCCTGGTGGATTGGACTGTGAGCCATGCAGGAAAAGGGACTAAGAGTCACCTATTGTCTGGTGGGGACTTCACAAAGTGTAAGGACAGATTTGGAAGAGCCACCAAGTCACATATGAGTTAGCATTTTTCAGAAAATCTTGAAAGTTGCTGGTGTTGGGCCAGCAAGTGGGTCAGTAGCCTGATGACCTGAGTTTGAACACTGGGTCCTACAGTGGCAGGGAGAGAACTGCTATCCAAAGTTGTCCTCTGACTTCCACACATGCCGTGGCGTTCCAGTGCCCTAACCCACGTCCTCTGTTAGCACACATAGTTTATTTTTTAAACGTGGATGGTCTTTTTTTGGTTCGTGTCTAATTAAAGGAAACCCCAATGGTGACATAGAATTCATTTGAATTTATTTCTCACTCACAATCCATTGGGTAGGATTTTAAAATTATATTCATTTATTCTTATTTATTTGTATGTGTACGGGTGTTTTGCCTGAGTGTATGTCTGAATGATATGTGTAGCTGGTGTACTTAGAAGCTACATGAGGGAGTCAGATCTCCTGGGAATGGTTATAGTTAATCAGCAGCCACCACAGAGGAACTGCGACTCAAACCCTGGTTCTCCGGAGGAAAGGCCGGTGCTCCTTTAACCTACTGCACTGTCGCTCCAGTCCTGATCAAAAATTAGTTCTTAAATGGCATACAAATTTTCATTTTTGAGACACAGTCTCACTGTGTGGCCTTGGCTTGACTGAAATTAGCTAAATAGGCCAGGCTGGCCTGGAGTTGAGAGTTCTGCCTCCTAAGTGCTTGTACCACCATACCCATCCCTGTTTGTTTGTTTGTTTGTTTTGTGCTGTAGAGTTTAAACATAGGGCCTTGTATATGTTGGGCAAGTGCTCTCTCTACCAGAGAGTTACGTCCTTAATCCTTAAGGGTTCCTTCTACTTAAGCAGTGCCCATGATCTCTGGGTGCTAGTTGTGGTGCCACACTTACATTCCCAGTACTTAGAAAAATTACTGTAAATTCTAAGCAAGCCGGGGCTATATTGTGAGTTCAAGAGTAAGACCTATTCAACTACACAAATAGCAAACAAAAAGGGATTATCTGGCACTGGGCGTATGCTCAGTGGGAGAGCATTTGCTTAATATGCACAAAGCCCTGGATTTTACTTTAAGACCTGAAAAGACAAAGTCTGAATATCATTATGCGTATAATTGTCTTTTAGAGTTTTATATGCCAAACTGAGGGCTAGTCTTACTTTTTATTTTAATATTGTTATATGAAAAATGAAATTTCAGAAACATTCCCAGTTTCTGAAGTATTTTACATTAAAACCTAAAATCTTTAGTATGTGTTGTGGGTGAGACATGGGGGTGGTATTCGTGTGGCACTTGGCTTATGTAGAGGAGGCGTCAGTTTTCTATTGAGATCTTGGGGACTGAACTCAGGTTGCTGGTGAGAACTTCTCCTCCCCTCATCTGCCTGAGATCTGTGAGCTCTGTATATTTAAAAGCTTTAAAGGTTTTGCATTAGGAAGAGCAGGGCTGAAGAGACGTGGGTATGAGCTTCTATAGGAAGTCTCTGAAGTTCTAAAGGAGATAAAAATGGCTTTATGAGGGATGCTTTCTTTCTCATTGTATGTGAAACAGCTGTTACTTGATGGTGAAGTAAATCCCAGTCTACTCAGTTCTTTTTTAAAAAATAAAGAATTCCTTTCTCCAAATATGTCATGGCCTTCTGGAGTCTGACTTTGGAGCCAAGTCCTATTGGCTCATCTCTTATCTTGCTCTTTCTCAGTGATCTCTTGCATCAGAATCTCTGTTCTTCCCTAAATACTGAGTCAGACTACATCGAGGAATTGCATTTTAAATGAACACCTCCAATAGCTGATGTTCAAAATAAAGCTTGCCTCTCTAGATCTGGAAACAGCATAATTACTTACATTCAAATTAGAAATCAGTAGGGCAGTGGTAGTGCACGCCTTTAATCCCAGCACTTGGGAGGCAAGGGCAGGTGGATTTCTGAGTTCAAGGCCAGCCTGGTCTACAGAGTGAGTTCCAGGACAACCAGGGCTACACAGAGAAACCCTGTCTCGAAAAAAAAAAAAAAAAAAAAAGAAGAAGAAGAAAGAAAAGAAAAAGAAAATGAGTAGACCATCTGCTTAGCCTGAAAGAGACCCTGTGTTGAGTTGCCAGCATCCCACTTGCCCTTCTTCCCAGAGTCGCTGATGTGTTTTCTTGGGTAGAATGTAGGCACCAGATGACCAGGCACTGGGTCTGCCTGACTTACCACTGTTTGCATACCTTACAAATGGTACATGTTTACTAGGTATTTGTTGAGAAAAAATGGAACTAATAACGTCTTTTTCTTTTGTTTTTGTTAGCAAGCAAGGACTTAGCACAGACATCTTACTTCATGGCAACCAACAGGTTTATATTTTTATTTTTTTCCTCTTCTGTTTATGGGTTTGGAATTTGGTTGGGTTGGGCTTGTCATCTCTTGAGGGGTTTATAGAATCGCTTTGTGAACTAGAGACAAAAGACCCTAAAAATAACGTTGGTTGTGATGTAGACAGCGCTCTGGAGGATGAATTCTTCAGCAGATTTTCCTTTTCCTCGAATTTGCTTTACACCCTTAATTTTCCAGGGTTCTGTAGTGACTTAGCATGCATAGTTCTGTGCACTAACTCTGCTATAAAATGTCCAAGAGCACAGCCTGAACAGCCATGGAATTGGGGGGATTGTTAATTTCCTTCTCCTTTGCCAAAGCAGAGGGCACTTAGTCTACAAGGGTTTGCTATCTATCTATCATCTAATTTTTAAAAAGCTGTTAGTATGTAACTTATTCTGCCCAGTGACCTGCTTGTTCTTGTGTCTGACTCCCATATTGTTAAGTCATCCCCAGTCACCAAGTGTGAGAAGGTCAGCATTAGTAAGCCAGCCCTGCATACACTGTGGTGGCCCAGTCTGAGATCCCAGCACTCAGGACCCAGGCAGGAGAATGAGTGGTTCAGGGTCATCCTCTGGAATACAGCAAGTTCAAAGCCATGCTGAACTGTCTATAAACACAGACAGACAGACAGACAGACAGACACATACACACACACAAGGGAGGAGAAGAGATGAAGCAAATTTAAAGAAAGAGCCAAGCATCATGGTGCCACAGTACTATAATCCGGAGATAGGATTGCTGTGAGTTTGAGGCAGCCAGAGAACGAGACCCGCCTAAACCCAGACAGAATCTTTAAAAGAAAAAAAAAAAAATCAGGTATACTTGTATTTGAGAGAGCAACTTTTTTTTATTTTTCATTTTTATTTTTACATTTTGAAACAGTCTCATTACTTAAGCCAGCCTTGAACTTCCACTTCCCATGTTTTGGGATCAGGCTTCTGCTCCTATGTTGACTTTGATTGTTTTTCCTTTTGTTTTTGGTTTGAGACAGACAGGGTCACATTAAATAACTCTGGCAGCCTTGAAATTTGCTATGTAGACTAGGCTGGCCTCAAACTCACAGAGACCCAAAGGCCAGCCTTTGTCTCCCAAGGGCTAAGAGTAAAGGGGTATGCCTCACCAAGGCTGACTACCCAGCTCCTTTTTTTTTTCTTTTCTTTTTTTGTTTTTGTTTTTGTTGACTAGTATTCTGTTTACTGAGTGTGTGGTACTAGGAGATTTAGACGTGTTGTTAACCTGCTCAGTGCTTTAATAGAAATGACCCTGAGGTGCTGAAGAGTAAAGTCTAGCACATAGAGCTCTTCCAGAGGACCCAAGTTCAGATCCCAGCATCTGTGGTGGATGTGCACCGTCGCCTGTAACTCACGGGGTAGGGCTCTAACACCTCTGCCTCTGCACACCCTCATGTGCTTACCCCACCACAGACGTGTCCAGGGACTTAGAAGTCAATCTTAGGGAAAGACGACAGGCGTGTTGAGTGCTGAGTCAGCACGGGATGGTCTTGCCCTTCTCACTCTCCTCTGGTTTTTGTTTTTGGTTTTTTGGTTTTTTTAATATAATGGAGAGTTTTAGTTTAGGGTTGAGAATTGAGGGCTCATGACACTCTCTGTTTCCTTCCCTTTGATGTCAGCCTGCATTTGACCACATTTAGCCTGCAGTACACACCTCCTGTGGTGGCCTGTGTCTGCATCCATCTGGCTTGCAAGTGGTCCAACTGGGAGATCCCAGTCTCAACTGACGGGAAGCACTGGTGGGAGTATGTTGACGCCACTGTGACCTTGGAACTGTTAGATGGTAAGTTTTAGTGTAAGGGACCTTGAAACGCACGTCTTGATTTGTCACATATCTGGCCAAACATGACTTGAAAACAGTGAGTTAGTTGAGGTTTTTCTTGTTTCATGATATTCTTGTCTCTGAGCCTTTCTTGGATGTTTCCTTTGTAGAACTGACACATGAATTTCTACAGATTCTAGAGAAAACTCCAAGCAGGCTGAAACGTATTCGGAATTGGAGGGTAAGACTTAGTACTGATAAACTTATTCTTTCCTGTAACCGCACCAGTGAATACAGCAGAATTGGATATGTGTGCTTGGGCTGGGAGTTTCCTTCTTGTTTAACAGTAACTGTGACTTTATAGCATGGATATGAACTAAGATTTCAGTCTTTTTTTTTTTTTTTTTTTTTTTTTTGAGACAGGGTTTCTCTGTGTAGCCCTGACTGTCCTAGAACTCATGCTGTAGACCAGGCTGGCCTTGAACTCAGAAATCCGCCTGCCTCTGCCTCCCAAGTGCTGGGATTGAAGGTGTGCGCCACCACTGCCCAGCAAGATTTCAGTCTTTAGGACAAAAGACTGTAGGGCAAGATATGGATGGAATTAGAAGGGTTGAGTGCGATTTTTACTTTAAAAATGTTTTAGGGGGTTCTGCTGGAAAGATAGCTCAGCGGTTGGGCATGGTGCTGCATGTCTTTAATACCAGCACTTGGGAGACAGAGACATGATCTCTGTGAGAGCTTGAGACCACCTGGGGCTACATATACTGAGACCTGGGGTTTGGAGAGAGATTTATGTGCATGGAGGCCAGAGATGTCAGATCTTCTGGAACTGCAGTTTTAAGTGGTTGTGAGCTGCTATGGTTGCTGAGAACAGAATCCAGGTCCTCTGCAACAGTAGCAAGTTTCCTTAACTGCTGAGCCATCTCTTCAGCCCAGGGTTTTCTTCTTAAATGGGCTGCAGTCTGGAGTTGTAATGCAGATATTTTAGTCCTGGGAGTGATAGCCATTCCCTTTCCCATCGCATCAGATAGATGAAAAGTCCTCTCCGTGCCCAAGGCCCTGCAGTCAGTCACCAGCACTCAAAAGAAAGAAGAACACCTCCTCCCAGCCCTTTTGAGACAGTCTCATGTAGCTCCACCTGGCCTTGAGCCTTGCTGTTATAGAGGCTGACCTGGGACTTCTGATCCTCTCTTGCCTTTGCCTCTACCATTTAAGTGCTGGGATTGCGAGCATGAGCCACCATGCATAGAAATTTCCCTTATTTCTTATTAGTTCAGACCAAGTCTCCTGAGTCTGGTGAATTATAGAGAATTGTTGCCTCCAGAAGATTTGAGTTAGAAATGGACTTCAAAGCATGCACTTAATCTCTTATGTTCATACAAATCTCATCAAAGTTTCTAGAATTTAAAAAGAATTTAAACTGCAGCCTCCAAGTAGTTATACTGAGCCGGGCGTGATGGCGCACGCCTTTAATCCCAGCATTTGGGAGGCAGAGGCAGGCGAATTTCTGAGTTCCATGACAGCCAGGGCTACACAGAGAAACCCTGTATTGAAAAACCAAAACAAACAAACAAAGTAGTTATACTGAATGTTTAAGAATGGCTTTATTTTCTGGGTGTGATGATGAATGTCTTTAAGTACTCAGGAGGTAGAGACAGGAGGATCTCTGAGTTTGAGACATGCCTGGTCTTGAACAAAAACCAAAATCCCCACCTCCAGTAAACAAAAAGGAACACAAAGCCATCCAGAAAAGTTCCCTAATTGATGCTTCCCTGTACTGCCGCTTGGCGTGAAGGTTTATGTGCTTCGTCCTAGGCGTACCAGGCTGCCATGAAAACCAAGCCAGATGACCGGGGAGCAGATGAAAACACGTCGGAGCAGACAATCCTCAACATGATTTCTCAGACCTCTTCAGACACAACTATCGCAGGATTAATGAGCATGTCAACTACGTCTACAACTGCAGTGCCTTCCCTGCCTTCCTCTGAAGAGTCATCGAGCAGTCTAACTAGTGTGGATATGTTGCAGGGCGAGCGGTGGCTGTCTTCCCAACCTCCCTTTAAACTAGAAGCTGCCCAGGGTCATCGGACTAGTGAGAGTTTAGCACTTATTGGCGTTGATCATTCCTTGCAACAGGATGGTTCCAGTGCGTTTGTTTCCCAGAAGCAGGCGAGCAAGAGCGTGCCATCCGCTAAGGTTTCACTTAAGGAGTACCGTGCAAAGCACGCGGAAGAATTGGCTGCTCAGAAGAGGCAGCTGGAGAACATGGAGGCCAATGTGAAGTCTCAGTATGCATATGCCGCCCAGAATCTCCTGTCTCACGACAGCCATTCTTCAGTTATTCTCAAAATGCCCATTGAGGGCTCAGAAAACCCTGAACGTCCTTTTCTGGATAAGGCTGACAAATCAGCTCTGAAAATGAGACTCCCTGTGGCCAGTGGGGATAAAGCAGCTTCTTCCAAGCCAGAGGAGATCAAGATGCGCATTAAAGTTCACTCTGCGGGGGATAAGCACAATTCCCTTGAAGACAGTGTCACCAAGAGCCGGGAACACAAGGAGAAGCAGAGGACTCACCCGTCTAACCACCACCACCATCACAACCACCACTCACACAGGCACTCTCACTTACAGCTGCCAGTCGGCCCCGTGAGCAAACGCCCAAGTGATCCAAAACACAGCAGCCAGACAAGCACCTTAGCACACAAAACCTACAGCTTGTCCAGTACTTTGTCTTCTTCGAGCTCGACTCGTAAAAGGGGTCCCCCGGAAGAGACTGGGGCAGCAGTATTTGATCATCCAGCCAAGATTGCCAAGAGTACTAAATCTTCTTCCTTGAATTTCCCCTTCCCCCCCCTTCCTACAATGACCCAGTTGCCTGGGCATAGCTCAGACACAAGTGGCCTGCCCTTTTCACAGCCTAGCTGTAAAACTCGAGTTCCTCATATGAAACTGGATAAAGGCCCTCCTGGGGCTAATGGTCACAACACAACTCAGTCAATAGATTATCAAGACACTGTGAATATGCTCCACTCCCTGCTTAGTGCCCAGGGTGTTCAGCCCACACAGGCCCCTGCATTTGAATTTGTCCACTCTTATGGTGAATATATGAATCCCAGAGCTGGTGCCATCTCCTCCAGATCTGGCACTACAGACAAACCTCGGCCACCACCCCTCCCATCAGAACCCCCTCCACCACTTCCACCTCTTCCTAAGTGAAAAAAAGAAAAAAAAAAAGAGGCAAAAACTTCAAAAACAAAAAACACTTTTTTGTTTTGTTTTTTTGTTTTGACTACTGATATTAGACTACGAAAATTACATCCCTTATGAAATCTGTCACCTAAGGAATAAAATTGCTATTGAGACAGGTGGGCGGGTGGTGGAGGGAGGGCCTCAGTTATTCCATCTGCTGCCTCACATCTACAGTTCGTGCTGGTATTAGAGAGGTGGGATTATGTCGAAGCTGTGAAGGATGATGAACACACTCTACTCTTGGCCTCTCTTCATCCTAACTAGGTTGATTGGAGTAGTTATCTTCCCTCTTCTTGCCAGAACTAAAATGTGGAGGGCATATCAAGCAGTTGTGGATGCTTTTGGTGTTAAACATATCAGAAGAGAGGAAGTATTTAAACGTCAAATCTTTAAGAGACTTTTAAAAAATAATTTAAAGAAAGTAAGTTATGTTTAGTTTTTTTTATATAATCGGGGAGGGGAAAGGGATTTTGCTGTGTGTATGAGGAACATAGCAGTGACTGGTGGGGGGGGTAGGAGGGTGGGAATGTGTGCAGGGGTGGGGGGAGGGTAGGCTCTTGGCCAAGAGTGAAATAGGCTCAGGCCTCTTGAAGTATTGAGATCTTTAAAGTGCGTGTGCGTTTGTGTGTGCGTGTGCTTGGATGTATGTGTGGGTGTATGTGTATGCGTGCATGCGTGTGCGCGTGTGTTTCAAATCATGTTACCTTATTCCTCCCATTCTTAACCATTTTCACATCTCCGCATTCTACTAGAGAGGTAGTTGGCCTTGACAATGAGAAGAGACCTGTATTGACAGTGAGTCCTCTTCTCCTTTCACCACAGGCTTACGTGGTAATGAGCAGAGCCCTCTAGCTTCTAATTCTGACCTGACTCCTGCGCCCGCCAGTACGGAAACTTCCCTCTTCCTTCTTTTTGTGTTTTCAATGCAGCATGGAGGTGGGCTTGAGGAAGAAGCCTATAAAGCAAGGCCGGCCTCTCTCCTACAGAATGGGGTCTTTTCATGTTGGGCTTTGCGAGAAAGCTCAGGTCTCTGAAGGGAAGGAGGGTATGCTTTGCAGTCCTGTCTGAAAAGACCAGACCATGTGTGTTACTAGGATTGGGAGAAGCCAGGCAGTTAAGATACTAAAGACAATGAAATTGTGATTTGGAATTCTGAAGACGTAGTGTCTAAGTTACATTATGAATGTAAAGAGCTTATCTAATGGGAAACAACTGCAGTTTGCAGCCTATTTGACTTCAGAGTTTGAATTTAACATCATTGGCATAATGCATGAGCAAGCCTAGCCAACAGATACTGTTGTGTTCAGATTATTTCTTAGTGGGTGGCTTTTGATTCTAGACAGAGATTCTTAAAAGTCCTTTAAAAAAAAGTGGATCAGGAATCCTGTTATGGGCCTTGATTGTTCCAGACATTAGAAGTAAATATATTTGATGAAGGAAATTTTGAAAAAATACTGACTAGATAAAAATTGTAAGCCAAGCTTTCTGACTGAAAAATGCTACCTAGCCACAGATCATTGCTGTTATTTGGTTCATTGCATGAGTGTGTGTGTGTGTGTATATGTCAACACATATATATGTGTGTGTGTGTATGTGTACACACACATATATGTGGGTTTTGGGGGGGTATGGATAAGATGGTGCTATGAAAATAATTTGTCTCTTGTTTTAATTAATGAAGCTTCTGTCATGCCAAGTAGTCTTTAGGGAGAAGTCAGATTCTTTTTATTAAAAGTCATAGGGAGGGCTGGTGAGATGGCTCAGTGGGTAAGAGCACCCGACTGCTCTTCCGAAGGTCCAGAGTTCAAATCCCAGCAACCACATGGTGGCTCACAACCATCCGCAATGAGATCTGGCGCCCTCTTCTGGAGTGTCTGAAGACAGCTACAGTGTACTTACATATAATAAATAAATCTTTAAAAAAAAAAAAAAAAAAAGTCATAGGGAAACAGAAGTTGTGTGAGTGCTGCTTGCCAAGAACAGACTAGGAAAAACACCGAGGCAGTTACTAGTGCTGATAAACTGGCCCAATGGAAGAGAGAATGTATAGGAAGGAATAGATCTTACGGTGACTTTGTGGTTCTTATTCTGCATGTTTGAGTTGTCTGGAGCGCCTGCCGTTGCTGTGCACAACAGGGAGCTCCTTGCTGATAAACCAGTGATATTTTCTTGGTGTGTAATGTTTGCAGTAACATTTCTTTCTTGGTATTTCCTGTGTTGTGCAAGATAGATGTGTCATCATGATTGCTAACTTTAGGCTTGGTATTTGTTGAGATTTTGTTTTCCATCCTGACCTTCCCAAACGGAAATGTACCTTTTAGTTTGCATCTTTGTCTGTGATGATTTGATTTGGGGACGTTGGCCGTTTTTTTAATCACTCTCATTAATGTCCCGTGTTTTCTAATCACATGCAGTCCCTTAGCACAAAGGCTGTCCTATTTGCTGTCATAGCATTTCTTCACAGGAACCCTGTTGTTGAGTTTCTTAGAGCTCTGCAGTGGACTAGAAACAACTGCTTACTAGAGACTTCTAAAGAGCCACTTCATGCTGTAGTCTGTCTGGCCTTACTGTAGCTCCACACTGAGTTTGATTAGTTGAGACCTTACTATATTAGTTCCTCCTGGTACTGTCTATAGATAGATGCAGTATCTGCTTCTAAGTCTGTGCATAGGTCCTGAACTCCCTCGTGGGCTCTGCATGAACTTCTGCATTGCATTATTTTGGAGTAGCAGATATACCTGCCAGCTAGCATGCATATTGTCCAGTTTCTGTATAAATATGGCTTCTAAGCTGTGTGTGTCTCCTACCTTCATACTTTCAAGGGGTGAGAAGTAGTGGTTGTATATCTAAAGTCAGCCGTGTAAGCATGGCTCTTTGTTTTTTCTTTTAATCTAAACTGTCGAGAAGAAATGCGAGTGGTCAGCAGGCTCGGAGCCTCAACTTCTGTAAATTTCACTCCTAAGAGTTGGCTTGACTTTTACGTTGGCAGAAATAAATACCTGTGGATCGTCTTTAGGGCTTCTAGCATATACCTGTGCTATTGGCTAAACGCTGGTGAATCATTAACCTAAAGCCAGTGTGGTCTTCTGAAGTATCCAGTTATGCCTTTTGGGTTAGAAAATATCTAAATATTAGTCTACTTTCCTCATTCATGAATCATTGTTTTTGTATCTGAGACTCAGCCTCTCTTCCTTCTTGTAAGTGATTTTAGTGTTTGCTTTAGTGTATCCTACATATCTATATTATTAGGTTCACCAGTGGTGATAGAAACATTGAATATCTCCAATTGCAAACAGCAGTAGATTTGAGTATTGAAACAAAATCATGGTAACATCACTGCTGGGGTTCCTGAAGCCTTTGCAACAAAATTCACCTCTCACACCTCGCTTCTAGACAAAGGCAATTGGAGGGATCCTATCTATCCTAGTATGGTTGGAATCTAAATATATGCGTTTCCATTATTTTGGGAACTAATTATTTTTTAAAGATTTTTTTCTTTTGTTGATGAGTTATTTTGATACTCATGCTAGGAAAAGGGAGAAACAAAACCATCTTGAGATTGGAATTCCTATTTTATTCTCCTGAGATGGGAGAACTTAAGCAGTCTATGCAACCCATCATAGTGAGGAATAGCTTTCTACCATTCCACTGAGCTCTCAGTGACTCTCATACGTCCTCAAATGACTTGGCGTTGATTGAGGTTTAGGAAGCGTTCTCGCTGCACCACACTGTCCTCTCTTCCTCACCCTCAGTGGATGGGACTTGCTGTCATGGCGCCCGATGGAGGGAGTGGTCCAGGTCCCCAGTTGTTTCCCAAGTGAAACGGTGAGCTCTCCGGTTTAGTATCCTAAAGATGTTAGCACGAACTTGGCAATGGAAAGGGGAAGGAAAATAATATTTAATAAAAATCAGTGTCTACTCTTTCCTGTTATGAGTGCGTATTCCTGGTTGTATGAAGAGAAACTCATGGGTTTTGTGTTGCCATGTGAATGTCGAGAGGGATGCTTGACAGCATGTTAATTGAAGCCAGAGCAAGTATGTCTGCGTCAGGTAATCTGGAGATGCCAGTGTATGCTGAGGGAGTGATGAGCTGATGGCTATAATGAAATCACTTACAAAGCAGAAAGGCTGTCTGGCCGACCGAGGAACCCAAGGGAAGCAGTGCAGCAGCCTCACTCACGCAGGTGTGCCGTAGGGTTCTGACCTGGAAACTGATCCGTATTACCTGACTTTCCACAACGGTCCATTTTCTTATCAGACCAAAGAACAAAGAGAAAAAAAAAACATGAAAAAGTGGAGTAACACACCTTTACCGGTTTATGTCACTCAGGTACAATTTCGTGGGGAGGTTTTGGTTTTTTTTTTTTTTTTTGTCTGATTTTTGTACTGCTCAGCATATTATTCTGCTGTTGCCTCTGTCCTCCGTGGGGCACCTCAGTTTTGGGTCCTACTCCTGGGATCTCTACTGCTGTTAGGTGAATGATGATAGGATGGAAGTGACCATTATCATAAGGGCTCTTTGTAAAAAAAAAACTTGAAAAACTCAAAAAAATTTTAAAGAAGGATATTGTATACATTTTATAGTCTGGCTATCAGTTTGATATCTTGCTGTCAAGTATGTTTCTCAATCTGTATTTATCCATCCCATCAATAAACGTTAATGATAAAATACCTGGTCCTTGTTTGTATGTTCCGTGTCCTTAAACTAGTCTTTAACTAGTATTTTGTTCAGTCATACCACTCTGCTTTGGTTTCAATAGTATTATGTATTATGTTCCTATCACAAAATATTCTGTGGATATTGAGTCCAATGGAAAGATCCGAGATTTCACTTAACAATGAACCTGGTGCATCGCGTATATTGTTGTAGGCAGAGGGAGAAATGTTTATACTATACAGTTAGCAGGAGTGCCTGGAGGAGTGTTAGAAATAGCTGTAATATATAGCAACACTGAGCCTCTCACTTAGCGTGTGTCAGGACACAGCTGAACTGTTATCTTTGGTAGACTGTTTTTATTCAAGACAGAGTTTCACTGTATAGCCCATCTGGCCTCAAACTGCTACATCCAAGATCTTGAGTTAAGAGATACATTACTGGCATGGACTACCGTGCTTCCTAGCAGGAGTGTAGTTTGAAAAAAAAAAAAAGTTATTTTTTGATAACTTGGAAAAGCTGTGACTACGATATAAGAT
Source organism: Mus caroli (assembly GCF_978045245.1). Lineage (NCBI taxonomy): Eukaryota > Metazoa > Chordata > Mammalia > Rodentia > Muridae > Mus > Mus caroli. The sequence continues at coordinate 5,593,986 of NW_028227271.1, forward strand.
CTTACAAATTACACAAAGGAAAAGGACCTCTGTGCACAAATACTGCAAACTTCAGGATTACCGGTAGCTTAGGAACATTAAAGGGGGCTAGAAGACTGGAGAGATGGCTCAGAGCACCGGCTGCTCTTCCCGAGGTCCTGAGTTCAGTTCCCAGCAGCCACGTGGTGGCTCACAACCATCTGTAATGGGATCCCATGCCCTCTTCTGGTGTGCCTGAAGACAGCTGCAGTGTACTCAATCACACAAGTAATTCTTTAAAAAGAAAAAAAAAAAAAAAAAAAAAGGGCATCCAGTGCCAACCTCAATCCCTGGGATCCACATGGTGGGAGAGAACTGGCTCCTGCTGGTTTTACCCTTTAATCTCCATATATATGCTTCCCCACATCCAAATAAATAGAATAAAAATTAAACGGAAAAGAGACTTTTAAATAGTTTATTTTTATTTTATGTGTGTTGGTGTTATATCTGTATGTCTGTGAGGGTGTCACATCCCCTAAAACTGGAGTTACAGTCGTGAGCCTACATGTAAGTGCTGGTAGTCAAACCTAGGTACTCTGGAAACGCAGCCGGTGCTTTTAAGGGCTGAACCATCTCTCCAGTCCTTTGGGGAAAAAACACTTATTGAAAAAGAATTGAGTTCTGGTCTTTCCTTATTTTGAGGGCAGTCTCATTGTATGGGACTGGTTGGGCTCAAACTCAGCTCTTGCCTGAGTCTTCAGCCTGTCAACATGACAGATAGCTACTGCATTTGGCTCTTTTTTTTTTTTTTTTCTCATGTGTTCCAAGTGTTTTGTCTGCATGTATATCTGTGTACCATGTGTCTGCCTATGTCCTCCAGGCCACAGGCCGGAAGAAGCTATTCTGGGAATGGAGTTAGCCGGATGTGAGCTGTCATGCTGGGAATCGGGCCTAGGGCCTCTGGAGAGCTGGCTCATGGTTTAAAGCACTGGGACTTTTTGCAAAGGTGCAGAAGACCTGGCTTCAGTTCCAGCACTCACATGGGTTTATACTACCTATAACTCATAGTTAACATCCCAGAAGGGGTGCCCCCTTCTGACCTCTGTGGTCACCAGGCATGTCCATGGCTCAGGCAAAACATTCTTAAGCAAAATTCTTTTAAATTAAAAACAGATTAACTGTAGGGGGCACTGGGAGGTTTCCAGCAGCAGAACTCTCACCCAATTTAGGTTATGAAGTGTTCCTTTGGTGTGCTATATGGAATAGCTTCACAGGTGAAGGCTCTCAACAACTTAAGAGATAAGGGCAGCTCCAGAGAGCTCACAAGTGTTGAAGGTAATGAGACTTGTACTATATCTCGGCGGTAGAGGCAGTGGGATTTGCTCTAAGGTAGAAGGCAGGTCAAGGATGACTCGATGATTGACCTGACCAACTGGAAGGATAGAGTTACTGTTTATGGTAAGAGGAGGAACAGGAAAATGGCCTTAATATTAAATCTCAAGTTTCATGTAGACATTTCATGGCGAGGTCTACTGAACAGAGTGCTGTAGAATGCCATTTAAGCAAGGTCCAGGTTGATGGTACCTACTTGGGAGTCATCAGTTTATGAATGAGATAGAACATTAAGATAACCAAGAGAGACAGTAGAAAAATAGTCAAGAGTTCAGAACTTGGGGGTGGGAGGAGATGAACACGAGACTCAAATGACACCAAGAATGGGTGACTGAGAAAAATGGGAAATAAAGAATATAGAGATCTAGAAAATATTTTTAGGAAAGAAGGCTCAGTGGGTTAAGTGCTGGTGACAGTTGGGTCCTGGAAGCTTGCTGGTTAGCCAGCTAGACCGAAAGCTCCAGAAACAGAGTACACTAGAAATCTAATGACATCTGGTCTCCATAGTGACAAGCAAAGGCAAGCACACCTGTGAGTGTGCCCACACATATACACAAGTTGCTGGACATGGTAGCTCCTGCTTATAATTCCAGCAGTTGGAAGCTGAGGCAGAAGGATTACCATGACTTTGAGGCCAGTCTGGGGCCATCTCTCTGGACAGGGAAGAGATTCAATGTGGTAGATATTACACAATAGTCTTATAAGACGAAGCCTAGATGCTTCATTTGAATTAACAAAGTGAAAAAGTCACCTGTAAGCTTGAGTGTCAGTTTGCCGTGGAGAGATTCCTAACCAGACAAAATTCAAGAGAAAATCTCTTAATCTGGGAATGACAACACACTTGCTGGAGTTTTCCGTCTAGCTGGCTGAGCAGCAAGCTTCTGGATCCCGCTGTCTCCAGCTTCCCTCCACCCAGCACTAAAGAAGCTGAGGCAGAGCCGGGCGTGGTGGCGCATGCCTTTAATCCCAGCACTCGGGAGGCAGAGGCAGGTGGATTTCTGGGTTCGAGGCCAGCCTGGTCTACAAAGTGAGTTCCAGGACAGCCAGGGCTATACAGAGAAGCCCTGTCTTGGAAAAAAAAAAAAAAAAAAAAAGAAGAAGAAGACGCTGAGGCAGGAGAGTAGCTATTTGAGGCAAGATAGGCTGTATAAGGAGATCATGTCTTAGGCACAGCAATAGGAACAGTAGCTGGTGAACATTTTTGTTATTTTATTTATTTATTTATTATATGTACGTACACTGTAGCTGTCTTCAGACACACCAGAAGAGGGCGTCAGATCTCGTTACAGATGGTTGTGAGCCACCCATGTGGTTGCTGGGATTTGAACTCCGGACCTTTGGAAGAGCAGTCGGGTACTCTTACCCACTGAGCCATCTCACCAGCCCCCATTTTTGTTATTTTTAAATGGGAGAGTTTACATCATGTACGCATGTACCTGAGTTCTTATTGGTGTGAAGAGACACCAAACCACTGTAACTTTTTTTCTTGGTTTTTCGAGACAGGGTTTCTCTGTACAGCCCTTGCTGTCCTGGAACTCACTTTGTAGACCAGGCTGGCCTAGAACTCAAAAATCACCTGCCTCTGCCTCGCGAGTGCTGGGATTAAAGGCGTGTGCCATCACGCCCAGCCTTCCTTTTTTTTTTTTAATTTTATTTATTTAATGTATATGAGTACACGGTCTCTATCTTCATGGACACCAGAAGAGGGTGTCAGATATCATTACAGATGGTTATGAGCCACCATGTGGTTGCTGGCAATTGAACTCAGGACCTCTGGAAGAACAGTCCGTGCTTTTAACCCCTGAGCCATCTCACCAGCCCCCCACTGTAACTCTTATAAAGGACATTAGGGCTGGCTTACAGTTCAGAGATTTATTTCATTATTGTCATGGTGTGATACATGGTGGCATGTAGACAAAGAGTGCTGGAGAAGGAGCTGAGAGTTCTATATCTGGATCCGAAGGCAGCCCGCGGAGACTGAGACACACTGGGCATAGTTTGAGCATAGGAGACCTCCTCAAAGCCCACCCGATAGTGATACGCCTCTTCTAACAAGGTCATACCTAGTAGTGCCATTCCCAATGGGCCAAGATGTAAACACACAAGTGTATGGGGGCCCTACCTAGTCACACCTCACAATATGTTTTTGGAAGATTCAGAAGAGATGTGGAGTGATCGTCCTTGAGTAGGTGACATGGAATTGAGGGCATAAATGGAGAATTTTGCAACGGGACTAAGGCCAGTTAAATCACAATGGTCTGAAAGAAAATAATAATAATAATAATAATAATAAAAGATTAAATTGCAGGCTCAGAGTGAATGTGATGAGCTTGTGCAGTTTAAAGGAAGGGACCAAGCTTGCAGTTCAAGTCTGGGAGATACCAGCCTAGGGATGCAGAAGGGGAAAAGAGTGGAATGCTCGGAACTTAGAAATAGGGAGCTGGGGTGATGGTGCAGTGGGTAACAGTGCAAGCTGTGGGGCGCTGAGTTCCAATGAAAAAGGCCTAGTGTGTCTGCCTGCACCTTCAGTGCTGTGGGGGTGGGGCATGGGCAGAGAGAATTATTTCTCAAAGGTTAGAGGGCTCTAGCAGCCAAGCCCCATGAAGACCTGATGCAGTCTCATATCCTCATATCACACCACAGAAGGAGACAACTGACTTCTGAAAATTGTTCTCTGAATTACACACACATGACATTCCCCGGCAAACAAACAAACTAACAAATAAGGTGTTTGTTTGTTTGTTTGTTGAGACAGGGTTTCTCTGTATAGCCCTGGCTGTCCTGAAACTCACTTTGTAGACCAGGCTGGCCTCGAACTCAGAAATCCACCTGCCTCTGCCTCCCAAGTGCTGGGATCAAAGGTGTGCGCCACCACGCTTGGCACAAATAAGTTTTTAAAAATGGTGCACTCCAGGTTCAGTCCAGATGCTGTCTTTGACCACAGAGACCCCCTTGCCTCTCTCCACAGTGTTCAGATTACTGGTGTGTGCTACCTACCAGAACAGTACCTGGTGGCTCTTTCATCTTTTGTTTTGTTTTTGAGACACGGTTTCTCTGTGTAGCCCTGGCTGTCCTGGAACTGGCTTTGTAAACCAGGCTGGCCTCAAACTCGGAGATCTGCCTGCTTCTACCTCCCGAGTGCTGGGGTTAAAGGAGTCTGCCACCATTACCAAGTGGGAGATACTCTCTTAAGAGCATAAGTTGGGAGGCAGAGGCAGGCAGATTTCTGAGTTTGAGGCCAGCCTGGTTTACAGTGTGAGTTCCAGGACAGCAGGGCTGCACAGAGAAACCCTGTCTCGAAAGAAAAAAGAAGAAAGAAGAAGAAGAAGAAGAAGAAGAAGAAGAAGAAGAAGAAGAAGAAAGAAGAAGAAGAAAGAAGAAGAAGAAGAAGAAGAAGAAGAAGAAGAAGAAGAAGAAGAAGAAGAAGAAGAAGAAGAAGAAGAAGAAGAAGAGAATAAGGCAGAGAGCCATCAGATTTCTATAGGTGTGGTTGGAATCTTTAAAGATTCCAATCGTGAAAACAGAATAGCCTGCTGTTTCTATAATACACTATTCGGCAGGGCGTTTAAGAGAAGCATGCACTATGCCAGAACTCATTTCGATTTTCCATCACTTTATCTGTAAATAATGTCTACCTAAAAAATAATGTCTACCTCTTAGGGCTGCTCTACAAAAATTAATTAGTACATATATATGATTCATGAGACAGAAAGAGTTCGAGTGTTTACATGAAATGACCAAAAAAAATTAGATGAACTGGTTGGTCACCATAGAAAACTAATAAAACCTTTTCATGTGTAAACAGAAAACATGGTCAGCCACTGTCCACTCTCTCTCTCTCTCTCTCTCTTTCTTTCTTTTTTTCTTTTTAAGATTTATTCATATGAGTACACTGTCGCTGTATTCTGACACTGCAGAAGAGGGCACTGGATCCCGTTAGTTGGTTGTGAGCCATCATGTGGTTGCTGGGAATTGAACTCAGGATCTCTAGAAGAGCAGTCGGTACTACTAACCACTGAGCCATCTCTCCAGCCACCCCAGTGTCTACTCTTCTGCTGTGTAGGGACGGTAAAGAGGTAGCTGCCTGAGAAGCCTGGAGACCACTGCCACCAGAAGACGAACCCTACTAAGATGGAAAAATATCCGAATCCGGCGACTGGCGGTGGCCCGCCTTTCCCACGGCCCACTCACCGGCCGAGTTTCTGACAGACACTTCACTTCAGCCACTCCCGTTGCGGAGTCTCCCATTGTCCCGCCCTCCACAGGCTAATATTAGTTCTAACCAATAGGAGCACAGCACCCTCAGAGCAGCAACCAATCAGCGTTTAGGGCCGCGTTCCGAGCAGGCGGAGCAGCCAGAGAGCAAGCTGCGCGGTGCCGCGCGGTGGGGGAGGTAAGATGGCGCCGTGCCGGGCGCTTCACCTTTGCTGTTAGGCGCTGCTCGCCCTTTCTGTCAGCTCAGCGCGGCAACGTCGTCTCCTGCAGCGTCGGAGCCTCTCTGGTTGCTAGGCTTTTGGGGAGCCAGGTTCTCCGGTGCCGGGAGCCGTGGTACAAGATGGCGCTTGCAGGACGACGGCCAAGGCGCTCGGGCCGGGGCTGTGAGCGCTGAGGCGGCCAGGGACAAAGGCGGCGAGCCGGGGCGTGGGGGCGGGGCGTGCCGCGCCGTTGCAGTGGTGCCGCGTGGGACAGGCGCCGCGCTTCCGGTCTGCTGCTGCGGAGATTCGGCCAACGTGGTAGGGGCCGGGGCGGCGGGCGGGCGGGCGGGCGGGTCGGTGACGGGAGGCTGGAGGGCGGCGGGAGTCCCGGCGCGACCCGCGGGAGCACGCAGACCAGGACTCGTGGCCGGGCTAAGGCCGTTTCGATCTGTCGTGTGACCGCCCTCCCCGCAGGTTTTGGTATGAACAGGATTCGGATTCACGTCTTGCCAACGAATCGGGGGAGGATCACCCCAGTGCCCAGGTCGCAGGAGCCCCTTTCCTGTTCGTTCACTCACCGCCCGTGCTCTCAGCCGCGGCTGGAGGGGCAGGAGTTCTGCATTAAGCACATTCTTGAAGACAAGAATGCACCCTTCAAACAGTGTAGTTACGTCTCGACGAAGAATGGAAAAAGGTGCCCCAGTGCTGCCCCAAAGCCCGAGAAGAAAGATGGGTACGTGGAGAGGCGTGGGTTATGTGGGTGCCTTCGGGCTCTGAGAGTCGTTCTTACTTTTCAAGGCACGCCAAGCACAGGTTGTATCACCGAGCCTGCTTCAACGCCCAAACCTCCTACCGTTAGACTTTTATTACATTTTGAAGCATTTATTTCCCGTTTGTGGTTTGTTTTGTGTGGGTAGGGACACGTGGGGAGGTCAGAGGCCAATTTGCTGGAGTCGGTTCTAGTACCTCCTGGTACGGAAGGACAGACAGAAGGTTAAGCTTAAGCTTGGCTTGCAGAGTCACAGACTTCCCCCACCCCCTGGCTCCTCTTTTGAGACAGTCTCGCCCTTGCTTGGAACAGTTTTGGCAACCCTTGACGGTTTTTAAAGAACTTTCATGTGTATGGGTGTTTTGCCTGCATGTGTGTTGGTGTGTTCCACGTTCATGCTTGAGGGGAGGGCGTTGGGTCTCCTGGAACTGGAGTGAGAGAATGTTGGTGTCACCATGCCTGTCCCCTGCCTTCAGTTTTAGAGTGCAAAGGGGAGCATGATGGGCAGAGTTGGTCGGATCTGCGGAGTTTTAGGTCGTGTGTTTGTAAAATAGGTATTAAGGATACACACTCTTTGGGAGGCAGGTCAGAACACTCAAATGCTCAGAAGTGATGATGCTGGCAGCAGTGGTGCAGGCCTTTCATCCTAGCACTTGGGAGTTCAGGCCAGCCTAGTAAAAGCATTGAATTCCAGAATTGCCAGGGCTAAACAAAACCCTGTCTCAGCCCTCCCACCCCACCCCGCCAATGATGAGAACTGGAAGGCCATTTGAGGTATTTAGTTAATCGCTTGCTGGAAAAATTAAGGTTTTGAGTTCTGACTATGGTCAGACTGACTTTGAACCCTTAATTCTCCTGCCTCAGCTTCTGGAGTTCTGGGATGGTTCCTGTTCAGCTCTAAAGTCTTCTTCCTTAAACATCCATTATGAGGATTCACGTTCTGCCACACACACACACGTGGTCGGAGGGCGGCGTTCTGCTGTTCGGGTGGTGATGGGATGATGGGACTCAGGTGGTCAGGCCTTGGTGGTAGGCGCTTCTGTTTGCTGAGTCACTGAATTGGCGCTCTAAGTTAATTCTTAATGCTGGAGCGATGACTCACTTGCCAAGCCTTGTTAAGTAATGGGCACACTGTGTGTGTGTGTGTGTGTGTGTTTTGGAAGGGGCGTCATAGTTTTTTTATCATATATGTATTTAATCTGTGTAAAAATATGGCTTTACTAGGTAATTTGTAAACAGCTAGTTCTAGATTTGAAGCATGTGTGCCTGTAGTGGATTGATAGTAAGATGTGTTTCCAGAAGTAGTTTTGAAAAATAAAAGCAGCTCTGATTTTCTCTGAGATACTGCTAACTTTGTGTGTGTGTGTGTGTGTGTGTGTGTGTGTGTGGTATTTATTTATTTATTTATTTATTTATTTACTTCTGTTTTTTTGAGACAGGGTTTCTCTGTGTAGCCCTGGCTGTCCTGGAACTCACTTTGTAGACCAGGCTGGCCTTGAACTCAGAAATCCGCCTGCCTCTGCCTCCCGAGTGCTGGGACTAAAGGCATGTGCCACCACCACCACCACCACCACCACCACCGGCTCTGTTGGATCCTTTCTAAGAGAGGACCTATTAAATATTAATGTTTTGTCTCCTTAGGGTGTCTTTCTGTGCCGAACATGCTCGAAGAAATGCCCTAGCACTTCATGCTCAAATGAAGAAGAGCAACCCAGGCCCTATGGGTGAAACCCTCCTGTGCCAGTTGAGCTCATACGCTAAAACAGAGCTGGGCTCGCAGACCCCAGAGAGCAGCCGCAGTGAAGCCAGCCGGATACTGGGTAAGGATCCTCTCTCCTGGGGTGAGAAAGGAGGATGCTTACGGATGCGGATGCATGTGGCTCACTGCGGTGCTCTGGGAACCGGGTGAGAGCCAGGGGCGCCTCGCGCTGCTGCTGGTTTTGCATTTAGAGTTTGTTTAGATTGTTTCTCCCAACCTGGTGACCTTTCCTTGTGTTAAAGTTTTAAAAAGTTAAAAAGTTTGAATTTTAAGGTTTCAGGTTGAACTCTTAAGTCATGCAGCCTCATCCGTGGAGTTAGAGAGGTGGGAAGTCTTAATGGCTGCTCTTCCCTTCCTTGCCTCAGATGAAGACAGCTGGAGTGATGGGGACCAGGAACCCATCACTGTGGATCAGACATGGAGAGGTGACCCTGACAGTGAAGCCGATAGCATAGACAGTGATCAAGAAGATCCCCTGAAGTAAGTTGTAACTCCACATAAGGCTTTTACATACTTTATGTAGTTAGTATGAGAATGTAGTGTGGCATGGGGTTGATTAATACACGTGGGTGGGTTTACGTGTCATGGTTCAACACCATTTTGCTTTAAGGCAAGATTTCTTGATTGTTTGGCGGAAGTCTACAACTGGGAACTGAGTCTTGCCCTTAAGATGGTTTAGGGAGGAACAAAGGACGAGAGGGAGCCGGCAGGGTGCTGGCTGGCTAGAGAGGAGAAAATGGACGTAAGTAGGTAGTTGTCCGTCCCAAGTCTCAGGAAGAAGGAGCTATTTATACTCAGACGCTTGCAGCAAAATCCCATGGTTCTGACTCTAAATGGGAAAGAAAAGTGTTCAATAGTTGGCTTTGGTTTCATGCCTAATAAAGGAAAACTGATTTAGAAACTCAAATTTTAATTATATGTTAAGTTCTACTCTAACCCCTGGTCATCTTAAGAGTAATATCAAATTATTCCCTGTTCCAAAATCTCTAACTTTTTGAAGCAGGGTCTCATTGTGTAGCTCTGACTGACCTGGAACTTGGTATTTGAGTCAGGCTGACCAAACTCAGGCTTTGTTCTCCCTTGTATTTAGTTTTTGAATCATCTTAGCAGTTAGATAGTGTTTGTCTTCAACAGTGCGTGGTAAACACATGCACACACTATATGTTGGGAACAAAAAAGGGGGGGTCCTGGGTAGGCCCTAGGGAGAAGTGGGGGAAGAGAAGGGGCCTAATGTCCAGCCAGAGTTCTATGCACCGGTTTTTTTTTGAGACAGAATTTCTCTGTGTGGCTCTGATTGTTGTGGAACTCACTCTGTAGACCAGGTAGGCTTTGAACTCAGAGATCTGCCTGCCTCTGCCCAAAGTTAATCTTACAAGTTTTAAGTACTTAACTCAGAATCGGGAAACAATCCTTATATTAACATCAGAATAAAAATGGCCCTTTTTTTTGCAGTGTTGAATTAAAGGCATGCACCAGCATGCCCAGCCATCTACTCATTTTAAATGTATAAATAATAAGGCATCTCCCTTCCCATTCCAATTTGTGAGATAACATATTACCTAGTATCCTTTATGGCAAGATCTCCCTTTGTCCTGTCTCTTCTTTTTTTTTTTAATTTATTTATTATTATATCTAAGTACACTGTAGCTATCTTCAGATACATCAGAAGAGGGCGTCAGATCTCATTACAGATGGTTGTGAGCCGCCATGTGGTTGCTGGGACTTGAACTCAGGACCTTCAGAAGAGCAGTCAGTGAGTGCTCTTAACCACTGAGCCATCTCTCCAGCCCTGTCCTGTCTCTTAGAAAGAATCTGTTCAGTTCCTAGCACCCACATGGGAGCACTCACAAATCACTCGTAACTCCAGTTCCAGGCTATCTGAGAACCTCATCTGCACTCACAGGCCGGTGGCATGTACATAATTAAGAAAAAATTGTTTTTTGTTGTTAGTGCTGAAGATGGGACCAAGGGCATGGTTATCCATGCTAAGCACCTGCCACTGAGGTAGGCTATGCTTCCAAGCCCTCTTTATTTCTTTATTTTTTAATGTCTTAGTAAAATGCTGTGTGAAAATATTCCTGTGTAGGATAAAGTGTCAATTCAGGTTGACTTTGTTAAATACAAATTGAGGCTATTTTCAGCCTTTTACTGTTTCATTGTTTTTATTGTTTTTGAGATAGGGTTTTATATCTAGGTTGACTTTGAATTTGCTGCCTAGTCCAGGCAGGCCTGAACTCCTGGTCCTTGTGTTTCGACCTCTAATACGTGCTGGGATTATTGGCACACGTCATCATGTTTATCTTCATTACTGTTTTTTTTTAATGCTTTGTTGAATTTATCGTTTTATTCCAGACATGCTGGTGTCTATACAGCTGAAGAAGTGGCTCTTATTATGAGAGAAAAGCTAATTCGTTTGCAGTCTTTGTACATTGATCAGTTTAAAAGACTCCAACACCTGCTCAAAGAGAAGAAGCGCCGCTATTTACACAACCGGAAAGTGGAGCATGAAGCTTTAGGCAAGTTAGATGGAGTCGAATCTGCCGGTCTTACAGCTAACAAGTCTCTGTTTACTTAAACTGGAAAAGCATTCTTGATTTCTTTGCAAGTTATACCTTGGCTTTTGTAGCCTTTCTAATGGTGACTGTGTAATGTCCTATCCAGTACTTGAGAAGCTGACGGTACAGAATTTGTTGTGAACTCAAGGCCAGATAGACTGAAATTGTTTAAAAAAACTTGATTTTTTTATTTTTTTTTTTTTGGTGACTTTCTAGGTAGTAGTCTCCTGACTGGCCCTGAGGGACTTTTGGCCAAAGAGAGAGAGAATTTAAAGCGACTAAAATGTCTTAGGCGATACCGTCAACGCTATGGAGTAGAAGCCTTACTACACAGGCAGCTGAAGGAACGCAGAATGCTGGCCACCGATGGGGCTGCTCAACAGGTAATTTGCAAACAATAAGTTTGCTGGAATTTATTGTTTTATTCTAGATGTGCTGTGAGCTCTGTGTGTGCACATTCGATTCATTGATAAAATCATCAAAACACCACAGCTGGTGGCAGCGCACGCCTTTAATGCCAGCACTTGGGAGGCAGAGGCAGGCGGATTTTGGAGTTCCAGGACAGCCAGGGCTACACAGAGGAACCCTGTCTTGAACAAACAAAACAAAAAAAATACCTCGAGCAGTTCTGGCTTTGAAATCCAACTTGTACTAAAAGCACTTACCTGGATGTCAGCAAGACATGAGTCCAGGCTTTGTTCTCTGCCAGTCACCCTGTGCCTGAATAGGAAGCTTTGCAGAACTCAGTATTCAGATTGAAGGGTTTAGGGCATTGATTCCTAACTTCTTTTGTTAAGGAAGTCCTTAGTTTGGAAAATGGGCAAAAGTTTTACTCAAGCAGTTTGGAAAGCTTAAAAAAAAAAATACCAGAAGCAAACTGGGTGTGGTGGCGTGTGCTTGTCTGTAACCTCACTGCTTTGTGGGAGGATGAGGCAGAGTCAGTGAGCTTGAAACCAGCTTGCACTTACACAAGAGTTTGTTAATCATTCTACAAGAATAGCAAAGGGCTGGAGACACGGCTTAGTGCTTAAGAGTGTTGATAGCTCTTCCAGAGGACTCAGGTTTGAGTTCATGAACCCATACTCCACTCCAGCCAGCTGTAACTCCAGTCCCTAGGGATCTAAAACCCGACTGCACACACTGAGATAAACATGCAGGCAAAACACTCACACGTACAAAATTAAGTAAAGATAGCTGGGCATGGGCACACCTTTATTCAGCATTCTGGAGGCAGAGACAGGAGGATGGATCTTTGAGTTCTAGGCCAGCCAGGGCTCTTACACAGGGAAATCCTGTTCTGAAAAACAAAGCAGATTAAATGGGGTGGGGGTGGGGTTAAAAATAAATGGCAAAAATAGTAGCAGTTAAATGTCATAGTAAGGCTGACAGAATAATTCCATGACCATTGTTTTTGTTGTATTGAGGCCTCACCTGTGGCTGTGTGGCTGTGAAAAGAACTGCGGGTGTAAAGAGCCCCCAGTGTAGGCCGTGTGGGCTGGGTGTTAGAGGCTCTAGTGCACAGTGGCTGAGAAGGTGGCAGAGCCTTGGTGGCTGGCTCTCTCCTGATTCCAGTTTATTTGTCTGCACCACAGTGCAGGGCACAGTTGGATGGTTTTTCCTCCTCGGTGCTCCGACCCTCACAGAGCCCACAAGTACTGGGCTTGGACAGCGTGATGGCTGCTGTGGTGACTGAGGTGGTAGCATCATAACCTTAGGGCTTCTAAAGTCATTTGCGTAGCGTGCTTGAGGTTACAGCTACCACCTCCAGAAAGTTTTATTGTTAGAAGATAAGTTAGTTGAACTGGGGATTTAGTTTGGTGTTGGAGCATATGTGTGTGGTTCAGGATTTATTCCTTAGCATTACCAAAAAACTTGATGTTTGAGTCAGGTTCCCCCTGTGTAGCCCCCTGGTTGTCCTGGAACATGCTGTGTAGACCATGCTGGCCTCTCAGATTTGTCTCTGTCTTTGCTAAGATTGATACATTGACCACAGTGCCTAGTTAAAGCATGAGTGTTCATTAATGCTGCCAAGGGCTCCTCCAATCCCTATGCCATCAAGAATAAAGATGAACTGGAGTGTGTGGCCAAGTCTAACCGCTGATTTCCCAGCTGCTGCCTAATAAACTGTGTCCTTTGGAACAATTCCAAAAAAAAAAAAAGCATGAGTGTATAGCATACAGTCTTTCCTCCTCACCTCTGAGGGATAGACTCTAAGGTACCTGAAGGAGCCCTGAGACTTTGTAGGTATCATCACGCAGGTGTTATATGCTTATGAATAAGCCAGTGATGGCAATATAAAGTTAACGTAAGCTATTTACAATTTAGAGATAATTCCTATGATTCTGTATTTAATATTTGCAGACCCAGGCTGACTATAGGTTAACCTAGTTAAGGGACAGACTGCTCTTCATATTACTTCTACTGTGTGGAGAGGTACTTTTAGGATTAACTCCATTCTGTATGTATAAGGTTGCATTGTTACAGTATTGGTGGGTGGGTTTGTTAAATGTTACATTTTCCACTTTGTATGAATTGACTTTCCTTGTATTACTGAATAATAGCATAGTTATATGTTTTTTGTAGGGGTTTATTTGTATTTTCTCAATTTTAGGCTCACACTACTCGATCCAGTCAGAGGTGCTTAGCCTTCGTGGATGATGTGCGCTGCTCCAATCAGTCTCTCCCGATGACCAGACACTGCCTTACCCGTATCTTTACAGCCCTGTGTTTAGGTTCTGAGCCTCTGGTTAAGATAGGGTGATTGTGGTCTTCGTCAGTTTCACTCAAGATCCTGATTACTTTGGCCCTAAATCAAGGCCAGCAGTTTTCTGAAGCTGTTGGTTTCAAGCAGGCGCCTAAATAAATGTCTTTCTATGGTCTGTTGGCCATTTCAGAAATTTGAAAATGTAATGGTCAATTCATTAGAAAGAAACATCTGTGTGGATGTGGGACCCAGCTGTATAATTGTAGCACTTGGGAGGGTAAGGCAAGAGAACTGGGAATTTGAGGCGTGCCTGGGCTATAGCAAAATCCTATCTGGGGTAGATGAAGTAGGGGCGGGGAGCTGAAGACACAGCTGAGTCACTGGTGACGGATGTGAAGGCTGATGACAGTCTTAATGAGCTCCCACAGTTCCCGTATATACTAACGTGACAGCTTGAGCTTTTGTTCATTAAGTTATGTGTTAAATCTGTTACCAAGAGAAAAGGGTTACTGTGGGTTTTCTGCCCTGAACATGAGTCTCTACTGTGAGTTTTTGTGCAGTAATATTGTTAGTGCTCTAACTTGTAGGCTTTAAACTTACTCAAATTAGAAACTCTGAAAAAAAAAAACCGAAATGTTTTCTCCCCAGGAACATGAATTCTCTCTATTCTTTCTACTTGTGATTTTAAACCAATGTACACTGTGCTCTGGTATAGAACTATATGTGTTGATGGACTACAAAAGTTGTGATGTTTATTGAATTTTTATGCAACCTGTATAGTTTTGGATTTCATTTGCATATATTTAAAAGTCAAAAATATTTTTCTAGTTTAGCTTGTTGTCTTTTATGTAGTCCTACATAGTTGGGAGACAGGCAGGAGGATTGCTTGAGTCCAGGAGTGGATAAAATCACCTCAAAAAAGTGATAGGAAGAGGTGGGGAGAACCCCCTCTGGGTCTTTGATAGGAAAGGAAAAGGTTGTTTCTGTTTTTGTTTTCCCCTATTCCATTTAATGAAATATTTGAAGTTAATTATTATACTAATGCCTGAATGCCTTGCCTTTTTAGCCTCATAATACTGGGACTACAGGTGTAGCTACCACACTTGGTTTAGAGGGACTGCTTTTAACATATAAATGCACATACATTATACAAAGTAAGGAGCTCTAAGGATGTAGGTTAATGTGATTGGGTAAAGGCCAGAGAACGACAAAGGGTCCTGATGTCTGGGCTGGAGGGGAGATTGGAGACTCCTATAACAGGTAAGATATAAGAATGCTGAAAGGCGGAAAGAATGCTGCTGACATGGAAACTGTAATAGAACAGGAGATACTAAAGCAGAAATGTGGAGTAGGGGGATAGTGGAAACCGTTGTGTGTCAGCTTAATTTAAAACATAGCACTTCAGAGGTAGCAGTCCGATGATGAGGCCAAGTTCACGCTTGGGTTTGTAGTGAGTTTTTCATGGTATTAGAAACAAACATTAAAATTTCTGCAGACTTATAAGCAGAAACAACATTGTATCTCTTGCCTCTTGGAAGAGGATGGATGGTACTTGCTTCTGCAACAAGCTGTTTGTACTAGTTTCTATATGGGTTTTCTCTTGTCAATGTATGTTCCTTGGTAAGTTGTTACCACTTGACACTTCCTGTCTCTAGTTTAAATGGCTAGAGTCCTGGAAAGAGTTGGGAGTGAATTATAAATTATTGGTAGGGTTAAAATTATGTGCACAAAACTACACTTACAGCCATAACTAAAAATAACTCCTGCAGTTGGCTTTCAGTAAAAATGTAGTTTTCTGCATCGTCAGACTTGTGTTTGGCACTGCAGACTCCTGTATTGTGTTCTTGCAATGGGTCCTGGTTTATTTTCCTTAACTGTTCTGTAGATATCTGTCAGGATACAAATCAGGTTCTCTTCAAATGCTGCCAGGGATCTGAAGAGGTCCCCTGCAACAAACCAGTTCCTGTAAGCCTTTCTGAGGATCCCTGCTGCCCTCTGCATTTCCAGTTGCCTCCTCAGATGTATAAGCCCGAGCAGGTACTGTCTGTGCCAGACGATCTGGAAGCCGGCCCCATGGATCTGTACTTGAGTGCTGCCGAGCTTCAGCCCACTGAGAGTTTACCACTGGAGTTCAGTGATGTAAGTTAGAGAAGCTCTGCTCTGATTGGCCCTTGACAGAAGGCCCCGTTTACTAGTGGTGAGAATAGTTAGCCGTTTTCAGCCTAGAGGGTGATGTGATTCTAACGCATTGACTGTGCCTGTTTATCTGTCTACACTCTGTGCTCTACCTTTCTCCTCCTCAGACTTTTTGTTCTGAGACAGAACCTAATTCTGTAGCCTGAGTTGAACGTGAACTCGTGATCCATGTCTCATAAGTGTTGGTGTTAGAGACACGCACCCCCATGCCTGGCCTCCTTTGTTTCTCTGGGATGGGATTCGTAGAGCACAACTTGGGAAGTGATTTATTTTTTTATTAAGGTGTTTATATGCAGCACCTATCATTACTGAGGATGTTGGTACCATACTTTCTAATTAGATGAGTAAAAAACATGGTTTGTATATGTTTTGGTGGTTTTTAAACATCTTCTGATAGATAAGCAGTTTTGCTGACCCTTTTTAAAAAGTTTTATTTTTGACAGATTTTATTACAAAATTTATTCAGTTTTCAGACTTTATGTGGTTCAGTTCTAATTTAGTGTTTTTGATGCTGTTATGAATGGGGTCTGAACATTTCTATCTTTTTTTGCTTGCTCCTTGAAACACAGCTTTGTACCACGACTTTAAAAAACTGGCATTTGATGCCTTTTTTTCTTCTTTAAAAGTTTTTTTTTTCTTAATGTGTGTGTTTTGTTGTATGTATATATGTATGTATCCATGTATGTATGTATGTATGTATGTGCACCCTATGTGTGCCTGGCATCAGAGGTCAGAAGAGGTTAGATCTCCTGGGGCTGAAGTTATAGCCAGTTGTGAGCCACCATGTAGATGCTGGTAATTGAACCTGAATCCTCTGCAGAATTAACAGGTGTTTCTCTCCACGAGCTCTTTTGGGAGGCACTTGATGGAGCAGGTGATGTGTAGTATAAATCCCAGCTCGAGAAACAGCCTTGCGCTTAGAACCTTTGTAGTCACTGCTTCCAGGGGATGAGGTCCCTGGAAGGCTGTGTCCTGTTCAAACCTACTTTTCCTCTGCTGTTTGGAGAGAGATGATGCCAGTCTCCTTTTGCTCTGGGAGTCTGGCAGCTTAGGATATAGTCTATAAATCTCTTAGCTATGAATTTGGAGTAATTATTTTAAGGTCAAACTGGCCTAACATTTTAAGCACTTTCCTCTATGGCTTTAGAGAGTTTGAGTTCTCAGTGATGGGGAAGCTTAGCGTTAGAGTCCTCCTTCCCATGGGGCAGGGCTGCGTATTGGGCTTTCTTTTCCAGTTTACGGTGTTAGTGCCCAGAGTGGGTTTCATACCTGAGCTTACCTCTTTACCTCTGCTTTTCCTTCCCACTCAAAATAGACGTTTTCTAGTTGTCCAATGGACAAGGTTCTCTTCACCACTCAGTCCTGGCATTCTCACAAATAGACGTTGTTTAAATAATGTACCTATGGGTAGAAAGAGCTGGCACCAACCCCAAGCTTTAAAAAGAGAAATTGCAGGAAACACAGTGTGCACTGTCTCGGTGTGTGCGTGGGCTCTGTGGCCCGAGAGCTGTGTCCAATGGACGTCTGTAGTGGGTAGTGGGCAGTGTGGTTGTCTCTTTCCTCCTGCTTGCACCGAGTAGTTTGTTTACTTGCTGTTGTTTTTAAAGGCATTTTAAAGAAAGGATACATTACGTATCCCTCGAACTCTCAGAGATCTGCCTGCCTCTGCCTCCGCCTCCCTCCAGAGTGCTGGGTTTAAAGGTGTGCGTTCCCATGCTTGGCTTTAGACTTAAATTTTTTTTTTTTTTTTTAAGGATTCAATTTTATTTTATGTGTATCAGTGTTTGGCCTGCACACATGCAAACCCTGTCCATGACCCTAAGAAGCCAAATGAGTCAAAAGTCGGATCCCCTGGAGTGGAGTTAGTTCTGTGTAGAGCACCGTGTGGATGCTGGGCACTGCATCTGCGTTCTCTGGAAGCTCTTAACTGCTGAGCTATTTTTCCAGCCCCCAATTAAAATTATGTTTGGCTTTTTATTTATTTGTTTGACTTATTTTAGATAAGGTCTTGCTCTGTAGACCAGGCTTGCTTCAAACTCAGAGAGATCCACCTGCCTTTTGATTCCTGAGTGTCGGGATTAAAGTTTTAGATTTCTAAAAACTGTTATTAAACTGTGTTAACCCTTAATTATGAAAAGGTTGTGATTTCTATTCCTGGTGATTAGCACACCAAGATTTTATGCTGCATACTAATTATGTAGAATGGTTTCCTTGTGACAGCCTCATACAGGCGTATGATGCACTTTGAAGTCTTTCCCTGTCAGCCTTCTGCTCCCCTCCCTCTGCCTGTTCTTCTGTCACGTGGGACCTTTACATTCTTAGCTAGAGCTTAAACGCATTAGCCGAATTTGTCGAGATGGCTTGGAACTTAGGTTGCCACTGTAGCGCTGTGGGCCTAAATCACTGTTGGTTTGAGGAAGTAGCCAGGGACGATGTTTTTGATCTGCTGACTCCACGGTGTCTCTGGGAATGGCGGATTCATGTGGGAAGAGTAGAGTGGAGAATATAATGTCTTTTTTTTTTTTTTCCCCCTAAACAGAATACTTGAACTATGTTAAGTGTAAGACTCAAAGGCTTAGCCGTGCCAGGTGGCACAGGCCTTTAATCCCAGCTCCTGGGAGGCTGAAGCAGAGCATCCTAAGGTCAAGTCTTGCCTGGGCCACAGGGTGAGTTCCAGGCTAGCCTGGTCAACTTAGTAAGACCCATTTCAAAGTAGAGCGTGAAGAAGAGGGCGCTGAGATGTAGTGCAGTATAGAATGTCTGTCTGCCGTGAGAGAGAGAGCGAGCAAGGCCTGACCTCAGGCCACGTTGCTCATTCTAGGGATTGGAGTTAAGCATAGTATCCTGTCTTTGCCATTCAGAAACATCTGAGTTTCTGTGGTCTCTCCTCTCTTTAGTTGCTTGCTCTGAATGTTGGTCAGTCTTGTATCACCAATGTGTTTTCCAGCAGGGTTTCATGTTACTTTGTCCATAGGCTGATTGTTCTTATTGGATGCCTCAGTCAGGAGCGTAGATGTTGACTGTAATGAGAGAGAGAGAGAGAGAGAGAGAGAGAGAGAGAGAATGAATGAGTATATGAATGAGTGTGTGTGTGGAGTGAGTGTAGTGTGTGTGTGTGTGTGACAAGGCATCCGAGTTCTCTCCTTCCACTGTGTGACTAAATACAAGCCATTAGACTTTACTTACTGAGCCAACCTGCCAGCCTTGTATTTTCTCTTTATTTTTCCTTTTAAAAGTATTCTTTTACACTTAGTTTGTGTGTGTGTGCACATGCATGTGTTATGTGCACATCAGAGGGCAGTTATAGGAGTCTATTCTCTCCATCATGTGGATTCTGGGGTTCAAACTCAGTTCACCTCTCTTAGCGATGCCTTTGTTCACTGTAGAACATGTGTGATGCTGGGCAGTGGTGGCGCACACCTTTAATCCCAGCATTTGGGAGGCAGAGGCAGGCGAATTTCTGAGTTCGAGGCCAGCCCGGTCTACAAAGTTAGTTCCAGGACAGCCAGGGCTACACAGAGAAACCCTGTCTCGAAAACAAACAAACAAAAAGAACCTGTATGATACTTTTGGCACTGATCTTGAGTAGTGTGTTGTGCAGTCGTTGCAAGCATCTTTTTCCTCCCTTGGTTTAAACAGACTCTGTACCTGTTAAGCCTCTCCCTGACTCTCGGTGCTCACTCTTTCACTTCATGACTTTCCTAGTGGAAATGAGCTAAGAGAAGGCTTTCACTGTTGTTGGATCTTGTTCACTGATCTAAGCAAGGGGGGAGGGGCCTAGAGTTACATTGAGCTTTGGTGAACATTGTCAGTTGTGGCTTACTGACGTCCTAGATACTGCTGACGGACTTTTCTCTTTTCCCCAGGACTTGGATGTCGTGGGTGATGGCATGCCATGCCCGCCGTCGCCGTTGCTCTTTGATCCTTCAGTAACTCTTGAAGATCATTCGGTCACAGAAAGTGCCGGAGACCCAGTGGGTATCTTTAACAATGACTCTCAGCTAGGTTCCCTCATGTAGTGACCAGTCAGGCAGTTGGCTAGCATGAATTCCAGGGAGTAGCGTGATTCCCAAATAGAGTGCAAAAGTGTCCAAGATGGTGGTTTTCTCGGTGAATACCATAAAATGGAAATACCCGCTTTAATAAAACACCACAATCCAAAGCAGCCGCAGTCCATCACCGAGGGAAGTCAACCGGGAAGCTGGAGGCAGGAGCTGATAGAGAGGCATAAAACAACTTCTTTTGCTTTTGAATGCTTGTCGCATACTAATTTCCCAGATGAGCCGCAGAACTCCTAATGGTTCTTAATCCTCAAGAGGGGCATCCGTTTATTTGAGTGAAAGGTGATAGATACATTGTCTCTTTAAGGGAGAGTTCATCACTCCAGTTATTCTAGAATAAGGGTGAGGGAGGTTACCGATGGCTCTCACTGAAGACTAACAGTTCTACTGTAGCTGTTGGTTTCAAGCAGACGCCTAGAGAACTGTCTTCCTGTGGTTTATTAGCTACTCTGGACTTCAGTAGAGAATGACTGTTTCATTTGGAAGAAACAACCCTTGTTCTCTCTGGTTTCACAGCCTCAGTAATTCTGGTTCTTTGGATCAGCAGCAGCCTGGGGCAGCAACCAGCATGTTAGCTACTTTATCTCTCTGCTCTGTCAGAGTCATGCGTCAGGCCCATTGGAGGAGTCTCTAACCAAAGTGCCTTTATTTATTTTAATAGGGACAGATGCAGGCGGCCGGGGATGGGTGCAGATCCCAGGGACCTCGAAGTGTAGAGAAAGCCTGTGCAGCATTCCCTCAGCGTGGATTGGCTACTGCGAATGGAAAACCAGAACCCACTTCTATCAGTTGACATTCATTCTGGGAATTGTTTGCTTTTGGATTTGAACTTTCCATTCTTCAGACAAGTGTATCTCTGATCATCTCTCCCTGAACAGGGACAACTCAGACCACATTGTTTCCTTCGGGGCTTTAGAGCGCTATAGACAAACATAATCCAAGTTTATGTGGAATGAATACTTAGTATTTAAGTTTGGGGATTTTTTTTTTTTTTTTTGCAAGGAAGAACGTGAGGTGATCCCTGCCTTTGGGATGCAATGCATATTGGAGACTGCCTGGGAGAGAGACATTCTGTAATGGGACTCCTAAGCCACGGACAGAACCCCACATGGATGTCCAGGCAGGCAGTGCTGGAGACGGTGCTCGGCAGGAGTTGGCCTTTCGTGTCTGGCTGGCTGTGTCTAAAGGCCTGTATCGAAGCCTTTCCTCTGCTCGTTTCCTTGTGAATTGTGACTGAGGAGAGCAGCCCACAGGTCTGGGCTCTCCTTAGTGATTCTTGCTTTTAACTTAAGTAAGTTCCTGTGGTGACTCCATGTAAGATGTAGTGAGATTACTGTATATAGTTTCTATTAAATGTTAAAATGCTATCAAAGTGTAAAGTGATCTGGACTGATTGTGTTCTCTTCGGATTTGAGTATGTTCTGATGGGAAAGGTGCACACTTGTATTCTAAGACAGGCACTCTGGAGAAACTCATGACAGAGGTGGTACCTAGTTCCCAGGGCCAGGTAAACTTGTGTTCGCTGGAGAGCTAGGGGTTAATTCACTAGGGGGCTCGAGACCTGGCAGAGCCTTAGGACCTTGGTTCAACCCCAGCGAGGATGGTGGAATGGCAAAGCAGACAGTGTGGGTGAGTTTGTGTAAAGCCGCTTCCTAGGGGAGCGTTAGACAGAAATGATGAGCAGTTCCCAGGAAGAAGCTAATAAAACTCCCAAGGAAAGCCGCAAAGCTCCTCCCTGGGGTGGGCGGTCATCCCTTTACTGGGTGAGTCGGACATTTCTCCCTGCAAGGAAGTAGACTAGATCATTCTCTCAGCCCAGACCCCTTTCGGGTGTTGGCTGTTGTATACTCTCCTGTCGCTTATGCCTAAGATGTAAGGTTCCTGATGGTTATAGAGCATCATGGCAGGATCAGAAGCTGTGAGCTTGCATGGGGACCACTAGCATGTGAGACAGCACACGTACAAGATACAAGGTTTTTCATCTCAAAGCCCATCCCCAGTGATAACTTCCTGCAGCATTTCTGCATCACCTAGATATCCCAAAACTGCCACCAACTGGGTGCCAAGTGTCCGAGTGCCAGAGACTGGCAGGCATTTCTAGTTCAAATAATCACATCGGGGGTTGGCCAGTGGGAAGCACAAGAGCACAGTCCTGGACCAGATTGTCAGAAGGGGAACTGGTCCAAACAGCACTGAGGGCAGGCCAGAGTACATCTGTTAGAGCCAGGCCAAACTGTAATCCCCCCCCCCCCTCACTGCTGAGACACATGGAGGCCCCACAGCAGTACCCCAGAGTGGGAAGGTTGGATGGCTCATGGGAAATGTACACTATGGTGACTTAGGAGGGATAGTGGCTCCTATTTATGCTGCCTAACATTGTATTTTTGGTTTTTTTGTGTGTGGTTTTTCGAGACAGGGTTTCTGTGTAGCCCTGGCTGTCCTGGAACTCACTCTGTAGAGCAGGCTGGCCTCGAACTCAGAAATCCGCCTGCCTCTGCCTCCCGAGTGCTGGGATTAAAGGCGTGTGCCACCACGCCCGGCCCAACATTGTATTTTTGATGGAGTCAGATAAGTGCTGAGGGATTTGTGCTGTTTGGGACTTTGCTAACATTATTTTATCAGTGTCCTCTTAGCTGCCCAAGGAATCA
This sequence comes from Mus caroli, assembly GCF_978045245.1. Taxonomy (NCBI): domain Eukaryota; kingdom Metazoa; phylum Chordata; class Mammalia; order Rodentia; family Muridae; genus Mus; species Mus caroli. Next base: position 5,616,443 of record NW_028227271.1, read on the forward strand.
GGAAGTAAGTGAAACTTAGAGATCTCAGCAAGTTCCTGAAGCCTGCAAGTTTCACAAGTCACACCTTCCCTAAGTTATATAAGCAGTAATTTAACTTCTGCGGAGAGGAGACTCTAAAACCAGCAAACTGCAAACCACCTCTCAGCAAGATGTGTAAGGAGCACCAGGGTTGTAACTTTTGTGAGTTATCACCATTTTGGGAGGGATGAACCTATCTTTCAGTGATGACCCTGTCTTTGGGTCATCCGTACTCCTGTAAACAAGCCAATAAACCCTACAGTTCACTGAATACTTGGATGGAATCATGTCCTTGGTGTGTCATGCATGTGCCAGCCAGGGCTCCCTAGGAAACTCAACATGGCTGCAGTGGCCACTACTGACCACAAGGGGGAGCTAGGGAGATGGGCGCAAATTAAAATACGGATTTCCAACCAACCTCTAAGGTTGGGGAAATCAGCCTGAACCAGGAAGAGTGGGAGGAATATGGGACGGGGAAGGTGGAGAGGAAGCAGTGGAAGGCTAAGGAGGGAACAACCTAAGGTAAATGGTGTGTGTGTACTGGGAAGGAGCAGATGTTACTCCTTACTGAGCCTGGGAGACCTAAAACCCTACTCAGGGCCCTTCAGAAAACAATACAAGACTGGGAAGCCTTTTGGTCACATTACCTTCTTTTCAAAGGCCTGTTTCATTGTAATAACATGGTGTTTAGAAGCACTCAGAATGTCAACAAAGTAGCTGCCACTTTCTCAGATGTAGCTCGCAGTGAATCAGCATTGACTTAAGTAAACTACCTCAGGACAGCCCAAGGTTAGAAAATAACTCCCCCCCAACCCCCCCCCCCCCATGCATTGCTCATTCCTACTGCGCCTAGGCAAGAACTTGCTTTATCATTTCTGTTCTGCATTACCAAGGCTGTAGCTCAGGTCTGTCTAAGCCCACTTGATACTTGATTAGCCATGCAAGAAAAAGACACCCCACACAAAATACACAAATCCTACGTGGTCTTACAAACTATTTTCTTACTTCCCTTCCTTCCCCCGCCTCGCCCCCCTGTGCCCGCAACACCTCTCCTCTTTTGGTGGAGTCTCAGCATTCAGCCTTGGTTGGCCTAGAACCCTCTGTAGCCCAGGCTGGCTTCAGACTGAGATCCTCCTGCCTCTGACTCCCTAGTGCTGGGTTTAAAAGCATACGTTACCATACCTGGCTTCAATTTTTTTTTTCCTTTTAAAATAAGTTAGTTTCAGCCAGGCATGGTGGCACACGCCTTTAATCCCAGCACTCAGGAGGCAGAGGCAGGCGGATTTCTGAGTTCAAGGCCAGCCTGGTCTACAAAGTGAGTTCCAGGATAGCCAGGGCTACACAGAGAAACCCTGTCTTGAAAACCAAAAACAAACAAAAAAGTTAGTTTGTTGGGCCTATGGAGTAGCCCAGCAGTTAAGAGCTCAGGCCGCTCTTCCAGAGAACCCAGGTTTGATTCCCAGCCCACACATGGTGGCTCACATCTGTTCCAGGGCACCTGATACCCTCTTCTAGTCTCCAAGGGCACAGACATGTACACAAATATATATGCAAGCAAAATACTCATAAAATAAAAAATAAACCTTTAGAAAAAAAAAGTTAGTTTGCAATCTGGGTGTGGTGGTGCATGCCTTTAATTCCAGCACGCAGGAGGCAGGGGCTGGCAGATCTCTGGGAGTTCAAGGCCAGCTTCATCTACATAGTGAGCTTCAGGACCGCCAGAGCTACACAGAGACACCCTGTCTCAAACAAACAGACAAATAAACCAAAGTTTGTACAAGTGGACTCTATTTATACCAGTACACTGTAGCTGTCCTCAGACACACACCAGAAGAGGTTATCAGATTCCATTACAGATGGTTGTGAGCCACCATGTGGTTGCTGGGTGATGTGTTGGAATAGCAACTTGCGTCTGAACACAGCACACTAGGCCAAAACAGTCCCACATGTAAGAGGTTTATTGGGGGAGAGAGAGAGGCAAGGAAGGTGGTGGTGGAAAGAGAAAGGGGGGTGGGAGAGGGAGAGAGAGAGAGAGAGATGGTCAAAGGTAAAGGTGGGAGGTGAGCCCATTGGATTCTGGGAATATGGTGACCGTTGTCTTGGCAACAGGTGTGTAGGCTGCAGTCACTTATGTGATGTCACAGGTTTCCGGAGGTCCTGATGCCAACACTGGGATTTGAACTCAGGAGAGCAGTCAGTGCTCTTTACCGCTGAGCCATCTCTCCAGCCCCGACCAAGTGGATTCTTTTATTTAGACAAAGGGAAGTGGCGTGCGTCAGAACCATCTTTATTCCTAGTCGCCTTTGCTTCACCGGTCTTGGCTCTCTCAGCCTCCGTTTCCTCATAGTCTTCCCTTTCCTGGTCTTGACAATGCCACTCCCACCCCGGCCCTTTAAGACTGGCTTTACCCTTCCTTTAGCTCTTTGTGTAGCAATATCTTTTCTTTATTTTTCTCTGAGTCTGTCAGCCTTCTGCTAGTAAGGCCATTTCACTCTGCAGGAGTGTTCTGTCTTCCATACCTGCTTCTTTGGACTACAACTGCATTCTCCCTTGATTCTGAGGCAATAGTCAAAAATAAGGCTGGAGCAGTATAGTCTGTAAACATAAAACCCTCACCTGTTCCCGTTCTACCTCCCAAGTCATGGACATAAAGACCCATTAAGTTAATTAGTAAGCTGGAAGTCTAGGCTGGGCAGATGTCGTCCACTCTAATCCTCCAGGCTTCTGCTTAGCCATGAGGTCCTTTATCTTCCTTCTGAGCCTCTCCCTGGCTTGCTCTGCTCCATGTGAGTCCCCATGGCGAGTCCCTTGGTGACCTGCTCATCATGATATCTCCTGGACCCTCTGCCTCATGGCCACATCTTGGTCTGTCCACGCGGGCTCTCTAACCTCTTCTCCTCTAGTTAGGGTGTGGCTCAGCCCTTAGCACACACCTTTAATCCCAAACAATGAAAGTAAAGTTGGTTTGTAGAAGGAAGCACCCTTGTTTGAAAGTGGTGTCTAATTGAGTGGCAGACAAAGTGACGAATCAGAGAGATTTGACAGAATAGGATACGCCCAGCTCTCATGAGAAGAGAGAGGAAAGGGAGGCTACTTCAGAGGAAAGTGCAGAAAAAGGAAGAAGAGGAGGGGGAGGAGGCAGTTTTCCTGGGAGAGCTTTACCGTGACAGGTCACAGAGAGAGGACAAGCTAGACAGGTGAAGACAGAACAAGCCAGAGACTGAGAAGGAGCCAGAGTATTGGAACAGATTGCTAGAGTTAGTTTGAGGCCAAGCAGAGCAAAAAGTCAGATGTCGAGAGAGAGAAGTGGATTGAATCAGTCAGCTTGGAGAGGAGTTTGAGCCAGAACAGCTGAGCTGAACCAGCTAGTCAGAGTTCAGATAGAACAAGGGAGGGTGAGCTTATTTAGCGTAAGTGCCAGAGACTGACATGTCCTAGGCTTAGATAAGACTGTATGGCAGCTAGAAGCTTCCAGGACTAGGCCTAGGTTAGCAGACAGAGGCAGAAAGCCCCCAAGACAACCATGACTACAGAAGAATAAAAAACTACTTTAACATCTCTGGGCACAGAAGTCAGCAGCATCTAGAATATACAGTGTGCAAGACCAAGCCCCCAAACAAGGAGCCTGTATCAGTGACTTGTGCACCACTGTGGCAGAAGCAGCTGTCAGAGCAACCTAAGACAGGAAGGATGCTCACAGTCTTAGAGATGTCGGCGGCAGAGATGTGTAGAATCAGAGCAGCTCACATCGTGGTGGCCAGGGACCAAACAAAGGGAGCATAGGAGGGACCCAGGGCAAGATATAGCCCCAAGTGCACACCCCGGGGACCTAACTCTTCAAGTAGGCCCCATCTCCCAATTGTGTCATAAGACTATGACTCCATCGTTTGGTCAGAGATGACCTGTTAATTTAGTCAGAATCCCTGTGATCTAATCATATCTAGAAGTGTCTTCCGGTGACACCTCCACGCATATTCTCTTGGCTTTTTCTCAAGCCAAACAAGTGACAAGATTAACCACCCCAGAGCTGGGGAGATGATGGCTTAGTGGTTAGCAGAGCTGGGGAGATGGCTTAGTGGTTAGCAGAGCTGGGGAGATGGCTTAGTGGGTAGCAGAGCTGGGGAGATGGCTTAGTGGGTAGCAGAGCTGGGGAGATGGCTTAGTGGGTAGTAGCACTTTACTTTCTTCCAGAGGACCCGGGTTCGGTTTCCACGTGACCTACAACTGTAACTTCAGTTCTAGTGAGAGGCCAAAGCTTGTAAGTCCAGACTCCATTTTAGAGACCCTGACCTGAGTTTGAACTCAGGTAAACTGACAGGCTGGTACCTAGCATGAGTTTCCAAGTTGCCCCCCAACAAAACCCGAGCCTAGCTCTAGTCTCTAGGGTAATCCCCAACAAGACCAGCACCCCCAGGTTACAAGCCCACCCCTGCCTAACAACCACCAATGCAGAGAGGAGCAGAAGTTAAGTTTATGATAGGACTCCCAGCACCAGCCAATCATGTTAAAGGCCAGCATAACTTTCCAATTAGATGCTTGCACACTCACTCCCTGCTTGCTGCTTACTATAAAGCCTTGCCTCATAGACATTCAGGGCTCCCCCACTACCATCCTGAGTGATGGTGGTGCATTGGGGAGGCCTGAGCTAGCTCAAATAAAGACCCTGCTGTGAGTAACATCAGATTGGCTCCTGTCTGTTTTTTGGGGGGATCACTAACACTTCCTTGGCACAACACTAGGGGGTCCAGTGCCCTCCTCTGACCTCTGAGATCATCAGGCATGCACACGGTGCACAGACATGTCTGAAGGTGAAATACCTATACTCATATAATTTAAAAAAATAATAAAAATAACAAAATTAATGATTATAAGTCCCTTTGGGGGCTGGTGAGATGGCTCAGTGGGTAAGAGCACCCGACTGCTCTTCCGAAGGTCCAGAGTTCAAATCCCAGCAACCACATGGTGGCTCACAACCATCCGCAACGAGATCTGGCGCCCTCTTCTGGAATGTCTGAAGACAGCTACAGTGTACTTACATATAATAAATAAATCTTTAAAAAAAAAAAAAAAAAAAGTCCCTTTGGGTGTGTCGAGGATCCTGTAGCCCAGTGGTTATCAACCTTGGGGGTGAGCCAAGCAGTCCTTTCACAGGGGCTAAATATTAGATATCAGACAGCCTGCATACCGGATATTTACATTGTTATTATCAGGTGTTACATGACATCAGATTCATAACAGTAGCAAAATTAGTTATGAAGTAGCAACAAAATAATTTTATGGTTGGGACTCACTACACAGAAGGAAGCCTAAGGAAGTGTATTAAAGGGTCGCAGCATTAGGAATGCAGAGGTCCGCAGCTGTCGCTGTTTTTGAGACCCGATCTTGCTGTGTTACCCTGCTGGTCTGGGGCTTGTCATGTGGCTCCTGGTGACCCCTAAGCCTACATCTGTCTTCTTGCCTTGGCCTCTCAAGCCCTGGCACGAACTGCAGCTCTGTTTCCTCTTGGTGAGAAATCTAGGTTTCCATTCCTCTTTCACAACGGCCTTTCTGTTATGGCTATGTCTTCAAAATTTCCATCTACATTTTTTTTTTTTTTAACACGTAGAGAATTCCAGGAACCTGAACAGAGCCGCTGGGCCCCGTGCCCTGTGCTTCCTGCCAAGCCTGCCGACGGAATGCGGAGGGTGACTTTTTGCTGTGCGTGACAGTGACCACACCATCTGTCTCTAGCCGTGTCTCTCCTGAACTGTTCGCATTTCACAAACGTGACTAAATCACTTGTGCGTTATCCTTTTTGCACATTGCCCTCCCGGTTTTATTTATTTATTTTTTTGGTTTTTCGAGACAGGGTTTCTCTGTGTAGCCCTGGCTGTCCTGGAACTCACTTTGTAGACCAGGCTGGCCTCGAACTCAGAAATCCGCCTGCCTCTGCCTCCCGAGTGCTGGGATTAAAGGCGTGCGCCACCACGCCCGGCACCCTCCCGGTTTTAAACAGTAACAACAGCAGAATGGCAGAGAGCAGAGACTTACCTGAGTGCTTGGTCCTTATGGCTGAACGCCTCCCATTAGTCCCTCAGGAATGGTCTCTCACAGGGGGTGGGTGGGGGGTAGGGGTGGGTGGGGCAGTCCAACAGCTGATATTTGCTCCACCCCCAAGTCAGGGTCTGGCACACAGAGGTCCAGAAGGTTCCTGGGGAGCTGTTGGTATCTAGTCTTGATGACAGCTTATAAATACTGATTCTGACATCAGAGAGAATCTCAGAATCCCGGGCAAACAAACTCAGGGCGAGAGGGAAGGCCAGAAGGAACAAAGGGGAGATAACGTCCTACCAAAATAACCTTTTTATCTGAGCTGCTACCAGGCCCACCCACAATCAGGGGAGGGCCTTCCCACACCAGTCAGATCAACTTCTTCAGAACAGGTCTTCAGGCGAGGCTCCCTATTCGGTGATTCTAATCTGCGACAAGTTGACATTAAAACCAACCATAATGTTTTTATTTTATAGATTCAGAATTAGCATCCACAGTAAGATGTGCGTAAACTCAACATTGGTGGATTTATATAGGGAGAAGAGAGTAATTAGATTAAATTTTGAATAAGAATCTAATTCTGGGGCTGGAGAGATGGCTCAGGGGTTAAGAGCACTGGCTGCTTTTCCAGGACTCCTGCTCTTTTTCAGGACTCCAGTCCTGAGTTTCCCAGCAACCACATGGTGGCTCACAACCATCTATAATGAGATCTTTTGCTCTCTTCTGGCTTGCAAGCATACATGTAGGCGGAACATTGTATACATAATAAATAAATAAATAAATAAATAAATAGGTCTTAAAAAAGATAATTTAATCCTGTCAGTTAATAGTCAGATTATTCTATGAGTGGACTAAATTCCTTTTATCATGGCATGTTTAGTCCTGTCGTTCAGGAGGCAGAGGCAGGCAGGTCTCTGAGTTCAAGGCAAACCTGTTCTACAGAGCAAGTTCCAGGACAGCCAGGGCTACACAGAGAAACCGTTTCAAAAGCAAAAGCAAAAAACAAACAAACAGAAAAATCTTTCATCATCTCTAAGGCCAGGAAGCCTCACTTAAATTTCCATTTGTGGTAAACAAAATAAGGGCGTCGGAAGCATGTTCATAACTCAAGGATTGCCTGTGCCTGTAGCTCAGAGGCAGAGCACACGATAGACATCCCTAACGCTGGGGAAGAAAGCAATGCGAGCCCACCCACGAAGTACAGAATCCGTGTTCTCAAGACAACGTGCTGAGAAGCGGAAGTGCACAAAATGGGAACTGAGAGAGAAATGAAAAGCGTCTGCTTGTGCTTTAGAGAATGAATTTATTAACACCCCCCCACACTCCTCTTTATTTTAAATAAAAAAATAATAAAACAGACTTTGGGCAAGTCCCACCCGATGCTGTATTCAGGCTAGGGAAATAGGGAAAGTAGCGCCTGGGCCAAAGTTGTCCAGTGCGGAAGCCGAGAACAGCCACAGGATAAATGTGCTACATTCCCGGTACTATAATGGCTTCGCAGGAACTTGGAAAGCAAGAGAAAGCTCAGGGGAGTTACTCTGGATCTGGTTACTGAGTCTCTGGGACAAGGCAGATAGTGAAGTGTCCTGCTGACTGCGTAGGAGGCAGAAAAATTAGCCTCCATTATAACCTATTCTTGAAAGCAAAGCTTACAGGTCCTGGGACCACAGAATCGGGGATAACACTTGCTAATGATCCAGGTGACCACTGGGATGCATTTTATTATGGAGCCGATGCTGGTGAAACATCAGAGATGGTTAATAAACACAACTCTACAATGCGGATAGTCTGAGAGTTAAGAGTGCGCCAGGCTTCCCATAGTAAACAGTTCCTCTAGGGACCATGGTGGATGTTCAGCACAACACATGGGGTCAGCAGGGGCTGGAAACAGTTGGCTTCTGTGGACTGAGCAGTGGTGTGCTCCCCCAATCCCCAGACCTGCCGCTGCTTGCATTGCAGGTACTGATGCTGCGTGGGACCGAGGCTAGCTGCTCAGACACACCTCTTTGTAAATGTGTCTACACTTCGGGTCTTGACCACCCCTGCCCACCAAAGGCTTGGTTGCTTGGGAGTTAAGTTGATGAACTATGGGCAAAACACAGCCCGACAGCGCCCCCGTGTGCGGCATTTGGAGAACGCCTGTATCGCAGAGTCTGTCAGGTGGGGTGGGGGCATGTGAATGTGTGTGTGTGTGTGTGTGTGTGTGTGTGTGTGTGTGTGTGTGTGCGTGTGTGTGTGAATTGTCTTTGACTTTGGATCAGTGCCCTTATGCAGTGCATCAAGAGCAATTCGTTTTCACCTTGGAAGATCAGCGATGGACATTTGTTGTATCATGTTATCCTAGGAATATTTATGTAGCCCTACTACTTTCTGTGGTTTGGAGACGGGGGTGGGGTGGGGTGGGGGAGGTGGGTGGGTGGGGGTGGGTGGGGGGTGGGTGGGTGGGGATTTGGTGTCCTGGGAAAGGCCCAAGGTGGTCACTTTGTATCATTATACCGATATCTATATAATTACACATTTCTGTTATCTATCATCTACTTATCTATCAATAATATCCATCTATCTCTACCATCTGTCTGTCTAACTACTATCTATCTATCTGTCTCTATCTATCTATCTATCTATCTATCTATCTATCTATCCGTATCTATCTCTATCTATCTATCTATCTATCTATCTATCTATCTATCTATCATGCTAGCCTCTGATTCTCTCACTTATTTGAAATCCATGGCTGTTGAGTCTGAGACCTGTTCAGGGAACTTCCCTAAAAGTCATAGAGATGGATAAAGAACTCTGAGGATTTTATCTGGTTTGTCAGTACCAAACAAGGGGACACGCAGTAGTCACCTGACAACAGAGGTAAAAGAGCCTTGAGACCAGTAAAATATATGATAATACAAGGTATGGGTTTCTAAGAGATAACTTTCCTAGAACCAGTCCCCACAGGAAAGAGACAGCTGTGCCTCCCTGTCTTAGTCAGTGTTCTATTGCTCTGAAGAGACGCCATGGCCACAGCGATGCTCATAACGGAAAGCCTTTAACTGGGGCTTGCTTAGCCTCAGAGTTTAATCCATTATTGTCATGGTAGGAAGCATGGCGCAGGCAGGCAGACATGATGCTGGAGAAGCTGAGAATTCTACATCTGGATCCACAGGCAGCAGGAAGAGAGGGAACCACTGGGCCTGTTTGGGCCCTTGAACCTCGAAGCCCAACCCCAGTGACACACTTCCATCAACAAAGCCACCTAAGAACCCTTTCACTCCCTGGTGACCAAGTATTCAAATCTATGCCCCTATGAGAGCTATTCTTACTCAAACCACGTAACCCCCATTAGGGAGGCGTAAGTCACTGGGGAAGAGGGGCAGAACACTTGCCCACTGATGCGATGTGGACAGAAAGAGGAGTTGAGTTGGGCAAACCAGTCAGTGGGCTGCACTTAGGGCTATGTGGCTGGTAGTCATCAGTGAACCGTCACCGGTTCACGTGTGTACAAAATCGGGAGGTAGGCTGTCCCTGTTTGCTTTCTGTTGCTGTGATAAACCCCGTGACCAGAAGCAACTATGGGGAGAGAGGAAAGGGCTTTACTTGACTTACAAGTGACAGTTCATCATGGAGGAAAACCAAGGCAGAAGGCACAGAGGATCTTACTGGCTTGCTCCCTGTGGCTTGCTCAGCCTGCTTAGGCCTGCTCATGGGTGTTGCTGTGCACAGAAAGCACACTGAGGCAGCCCACCTTCCAATCCTATACACACACGGAATGGAAGACCTGATTTACCTATGTGTGCGTATACATAGATGGCGTATACATATATGTCATGCACATAAACTTAAAAAGAGAGAAAACACAAAGAGCCCTGCTCTGAGAAGTTCCGGCAGTGGGAAAGTTTCAGTACATAGCTTCTTTGTTGGCTTGGGAATCCTCCAACAGCCACACTTAGCGCTTATAGCATCTGGCACTTTCTGGCTCTTGGGTCTGTCTGGCAGGTTGGGGTCCGGAGATCTGCCACTACAGGAGGACCTGGGCTGAGATCAGGTCTGTGACTCAGGTTTAATTCTGGAGTATGGGGCTGTGTATGGGGCGACACGTCTTTTTCTGTGGCACATTCTCTTCTGTAATCATAGGCGAACAAAACTTAGACAGGGCTATATGAACGCATTTCTAGTCCCCCCTCTCCCCCTCCTCCAAGACAGGGTTTCTCTGTGTAGCCCTGGCTGTCCTGGAACTCACTCTGTAGACCAGGCTGGCCTCGAACTCAGAAATCCTCCTGCCTCTGCCTCCCAAGTGCTGGGATTAAAGGCTTGCGCCACCACTGCTCGGCCACACAGTCAGCTTCTAACAGTGCTTTATGAAATGTTAGAAATATGTTCCAGGGGATTAAATGGGAGTGTCCTTTCATATTCACTTCATATGAGTCTGCTGACAACAGAGGCCACTTTCCAAAGTGAAATGCAAGACTGAATATTTACAAAAAAGAGTCTAGGAACTTGCTTTGCATTTTTTTTTCTTTTTAAAAAACTTATTTTCAGTTTATGTGTATGGATGTTTTGTGTGCATGTGTGCATGTGTACTGCATATGTGCTTAATGCCCTCAGAGGCCAGCAGAGGGCTTCTGATCATCTGGAACTGGAGTTATAAATGGCTGTGAGTCGCCAGGGGGGTTCTGGGAACTGAAACCAAGTTGCCATTAAGGCTCATGGTGGGGCAAGCCTTTAATCCCAGTGCTCAGGAGGCAGAGGCAGGCAGAACTCTGAGTTTGAGGCTAGCCTGGTCGGCAGAATGGGTTCCAGCACAGGCACGGCTACACAGAGGAAACCTTGTCTCAAAACAAACAAACAAACAAACAAACAAACAAACAAACAAACAGTATCCAGTGCTCTTGGAGGGGACTCCTCCAAGGGCTTGGATCACTTTCTAGCTTTGCCCTTTGAGCTAGACCTTGTCTTCTAGGCTCCAGTTGCCTGTACTCCACGGGTGCTGCTGCTCTTGGTGGTCATCTCATGGTACTTGCATCTCCAAAACACTGCTATCTTCTGCTGCAACTAGGTTTCACCAATGGCCTCTCATAAGCTCTCTTTGTGGTGCCAAGCATCAACTCCCTTGTGTGACCCCTTTCAAGTCCTGGGCCATGGGCCATCAAATGCAACTGAGGCTACACACTCACCAATGGTCTTCCGCGGCCTCTCACAGTGCTGAGCCTCAGCTGCTCTGCATAACCCCTTCATGCCTTCAAAACCAGTACCACTTGGGTGACTCTTACACATTACCAAGTCCAGCCACAGCACAAGGTAAAATCTTGGCTATCTCTGGAAAACAGCCTCTGTGCTCTAAGAAAACACTTCCCAGAAGATTTCACCTCAATGATGCTGGTCTCTTCTTAATCACAACTAATTTCTTAGCTCCAGCTAACCAGCATTAATAGTCCCAGTAATGCAAAGGTTTTGCTTTAGTAGTTCTGGTATCTTGTTAATCACAGCTGATTCTTTAGCCCCAGCCAACAAAACCACAGAATCTTCACAATCAAAATAGCAATGGCCCTGATAAGAGCCTTTAATCTTCCCTCTGAAATTTCACAAGCCAGGCCTCCATCATTTGCACTGTTCTCAACATCATCTTCCAAGCTCCTACACAACATCCCACAGAGCTCTTAACATCCCAATGGCTCTTCTAACCCAAACTTCCAAAGTTTTCCTACAGTCCTCCCCCAAACATGGTCAGGCTGTCACAGGAATACCCCACTATGCTGGTACCAATTTGTCTTAGTCAGGGTTTCTATCCCTGCACAAAACATGACTAAGAAGCAAGTTGGGGAGGAAAGGGTTTATTCAGCTTACACTTCCACAGTGCTGTTCATCACCAAAGGAGGTCAGCACAGGAACTCACTCAGGCAGGAATGGATGTAGAAGCCATGGAGGAATGTTGCTTACTGGCTTGCTTCCCCTGGGTTATGCAACTTGCTTTCTTATAGAACCCAAGCCCAGGTATAGCACCACCCACAATGGGCTGGGCTCTCCTCCCTTGATCACTAATTGAGAAAATGCCTCATGGAGACATTTCTTCAAGGGAGGCTCCTTTCTCTGTGATAATTCCCTCTGGTGTCAAGTTGACACACAAAACCAGCCAGTACAGTTATCTTGGTGTTGCCCTGTGTCATGGTGGTCCTGCAGCGTTGGGTCTTCTGGACCAACCCCAGCAGTTCATAGATGGAGTATATGTTGGGGTGGTCAACTCAAAACCCTGGATCTGGGTGTAGGTAGAAGCTGAGTTGCTCTGCCCATCAGCGCTCCTGCCCCTGTGCCACAAAGGCCAGCTCTCCTGCTTTGCCTAGGTGAGGGGTGGGGCCAGGTCTCCTGCCTGTAGCAGCCAGCAAGGGGCAGGACCAGCTCTTCTGCCCCTTTTGCTTTGGGGCTGGCTCACTGAGCCCTCATCACCAGGGCCAGCTCTACTCAGGTGTGTGTGTGTGTGTGTGTGTGTGTGTGTGTGTGTGTGTGAGAGAGAGAGAGAGAGAGAGAGAGAGAGAGAGAGAGAGAGAGAGAGAGAGAGAGAGACTCTGTACAGCCCTTGGACATCAACACGGCCCCAGGTGGCAGCTAAGAGCAGGGATGTCTGCGTGGCCTTTGTGGTAACACGGAGGATGGACACAGACTCCTGCTGTGCAAACACTGATGGCTTACATTTCTCCTCAGTCCCACCCCCTCTCCAATCTCTCCCGGCTCTCACCTGGTCTCTCTTTTATCCCTTTCTATTACCCAGAATCCTCTCTGTTCCTGCCAGTGTCCCACCTCCTACTTCCTGCCTCAGCTCATTGGCCATCGGCTTTTTTTTATTGACAGGTGATGTTTATAAGAGATTCACAACACCCATCAGGTAGCTGTGAGCAGACCATCTCTTAAAGATTTTTTCATTTCCCGATAACACTATCTGCCAGGGACAAAGCCTTAAAATTGTGGGCCATTGAAACATTCCAGATACAAACTACAGCAATGATAGTATCTCCTTCCTGGGGTTTTTGTGAATGAAGTGGGTTAGTGGGAAGCTCTGAGCACAGTGCCAGGCCCACAGTGAGCCCCTTCCTCTGCTTCACATTCTACCTCCAAGGAGAGGTGTTTTAATAGCTGAGGTATCTGGGAGAACTAGCTCACAGGCTGATCAGTCCGCAGGAATGCCGAAGGTCCATTATTTTATACAATAGCCAACTACCTTCGAGCGGTGTCATGGCGTTATTCTCACCGTTAGAGAGATGGCCAGACTGATATTCTGGGTCATCTCAAATCCAGGACTTCTGGTGGGTCCCTTGGTAGGGAGAGGAGATTAGAGTAACAGCTCGTCCGGGAGAGGCTGGAGAGCTGGCTCATAGTTTAAGAGCACTTGCTGCTCTTCCCAGCACCCACATCAGGGGGCTCACAACTGCTTGTGACAGACACCAGCTCCAGGAGCCTGAGCAACTCTGGACTCTGCCGGCAACTGCACTCATGTACACACACCAACCCCCTGAACCTACAACATAATTAAAAAATAATAAAGGTAAACCCCCAGAACCCCAAGATAACAGCAACTATAGGAAACAGTTTTGGGGAGATCAAGTGGTTGACATAGGGACTTTAGTCATCCAGGCTGTACCTTTCAAAGTGCCTTCTTCATGTTAGACATTTTGGCTTTGAACATGACTTGAAGCCTATTTTTTCAACCCATTTATCCAAATTTTTTGTTTGTTTGTTTTGTTTTGTTTTTGAGACAGGGTTTCTCTGTGTAGCCCTAGCTATCCTGGAACTCACTTTGTAGACCAGGCTGGCCTCGAACTCAGAAGTCCTCCTGTCTCTGCCTCCCGAGTGCTGGAATTAAAGGTGTGCTCCACCACGCCCAGCTTCTTTCTTTTTTAAAAATAAATAAATAAATAATAAATTTAAAATAAACTAATTTATTATGCCTGCAAGTATGCTTAAATAATAAATTTAAAATAAACTAATTTATTATGCCTGCAAGTATGCTTGCAAGCCAGAAGAGGGCACCAGATCCCATCCTAGATGGCTATGAGCCACCATGTGGTTGCTGGGAATTGAACTCAGGACCTTTGGAAAAGCAACCGGTGTGCTCTTAACCTCTGAGCCATTTCTCCAGCCTGTCCTAAGCATTTATTAATAAATATTTAGTCTCAGAGTTGTCATTCCAGGAGCCAGGGCTGGGAAAGGAAAACTTGGATTTAATCGTTTATTTTTTTTTATTTTTATTTTTTTTAAAGATTTATTTTATTATTATATGTAAGTACACTGTAGCTGTCTTCAGACACACCAGAAGAGGGCATCAGATCTTATTAAGGATGGTTGTGAGCCACCATGTGGTTGCTGGGATTTGAACTCATGACCTTTGGAAGAGCAGTCAGTGCTCTTACCCGCTGAGCCATCTCTCCAGCCCCTAATCGTTTATTTTTAACAGTCCTGCCTTTTGTTCCTTCTCCTTCTGGATTCCCTGACTCCCTGGGAGATGATTTGTTTCAGACAAAAGTTTCAACACCAGCATAGGACAAGGACTCGTCTCATTTTGAGACTGAGCCAAGGGGAAAGTATTCATATGAAAGCCTAAGGCTAGAGAGCCTGACCCAGCAAGAGGAAGAGGAAGTCAGGTTGGGAAAGGGACTGTTCATATCTAGGTCAAAGATCTGCCTCTGACCTAGATGTGTGTGTGTGTGTGTGTGTCAAAGTACCCAGTCCCTTCTCCTTCCCCGTGGTCTGTTTCATCGGGGATTAAAGGAGACAAATCCTGACCAGCAAGGAGAATGTCTTCGGTGGTGATCTGCATGTAGCTCCCAGCTGCTTAGATAACACACCTTCCATGGGGTCACGTGTGAAATGTGTAAATGAGTGTGGGGGTCGTGAAAAATTTGACTCTGAATGCAAGACAGTAAAAGATTAATTTAAAATCAAAATTGAACTCCAGGCGCTTCTGGTAGTGTGTATTCTTTGATTCCATATTGTCTTTTAAAAATCATTATGGTCAGGGGATGGAGAGATTGCTCAGTGGTTGAGAATGTTGGCTGCTCTCAAAGGTGACACACATTGATCCTCTGTATCCACACAGAAGCTCAAAACCTCCTGGAACTCTGCTTCCTGGAGTTCCATGCCCACTTCTGGCCTCCTCTGGCACTGTGCGCGTGTGGACGTCAGAGGACAGTGTTCAGGAGTCGGTTCACTCCTTCCACTGTGCGGGGATGGACCTCAGATTTTATCAGTTCAGGATAGGAATCAGTTACCTCTTCCCTCTGAGCCATCTTTCTGGCCCATAGCCTGGTTTCGAACACTTAGTGTGTGCAAAGGCATCAGGCCACACAGTGCTACTGAGTACTGCCTGGAACCTTTGGCTCAGATTGGACGCATGATGTCAACTGAAGTCCTTTTACTGTCTGTCTTAGTCAGGGTTTTATTGCTGTGAAGAGACCATGACCACAGCAACTATGTGTGTGTTTAGATGCATGTATACACGAGTGTGTGTGCATGCATGTGTTCAGGTATGTGTACATGTGTATGTTCATGTTTTTGTGTTCAAGTGCATGTGCACACACACATGTGTGTATTCAGATGCATGTACACATACATGTGTGTGTTCAGGTACATGTACACATATGTGTGTATCTGTGTGTGCATGTATGTGTTCAGGTATATGTACACATTATGTGTATGCATGTATGTGTTCAGGTACATGTACACACTCTGTGTGTGCTCATGCATGTGTGTGTTCATGTGTATGTACATGTGTGTGTGCATATGTTCAGGTACATGTATGTGTGTGTATGTGTGCATGCATATGTTCAGGTACATGAACATACACGCTCGTGTGTGTGTGTGTGTGTGTGTGTAAACCAGGGGCAGCCATGAATCTTCCTCTATTGCTCTCCACCTTATTTCTGGAGACAGACCCTCTCACTAGTCCTAGAGCTGGGTGGTTTGGCAGGACCAGTTCTAGTACTGGGCATTGTGTGTTTGCCTTTTGCTCAGTGAGTTCTCCTCCTCAGCCCAGGATACAGTTCTTTGTGTAAAAATAAAGAATCAGGGCTGGTGAAATGGCTCAGTGGGTAAGAGCACCCGACTGCTCTTCCGAAGGTCCAGAGTTCAAATCCCAGCAACCACATGGTGGCTCACAACCATCCGTAATGAGACCTGACGCCCTCTTCTGGTGTGTCTGAAGACAGCTACAGTGTACTTACATATAATAATAAATAAATAAATATTTAAAAAAAAATAAAGAATCACATCCATTGTATTGCTATGCAAGTTTGCCTTAATTGAAAATGAATAGTAAAATTATATTTATACCCAAAGAATTGTCTTATGACAAGTTTTACTCTCCCATTCCCCGGGATTCCACCCAACGTGTCCCATCCAGATTCATGCCTGCTCCTTAAAAACGTTTTTATTATTCACTGAGACCAATTAGTGCAGCCGGCATCCACACCGGAGAAGGACGGTCCATGACATACCAATAGACGCATTACTGAACAAAAACGACGCTGTCTCACTTAGAGGCTTCAACCGCGTGGCTCTTCATCTAGGGGCCGGACTTCCAATTCTGCTTAGCCTCGCTCCCCTTGTAGATCTTGTAGAGGTAACTACAGATACAATACCTGGGGAGGCCAGAAGGGGGCGCTGGAGCTCCTGAAACGAGTTACAGGCCATTGTGAACCACCTGATGCGGTGGTTCTTTGGTATCAAACTGAGGTCCTGTGTAAGAGCATTCATTAAGTGGGCCTTCTATTGGGAACATGGTGGCGGTGGCCGCTGGCGAGACTGAGGCTCCTTCAGGTCTGGTTGAGGATCCAGAGGTGTGCTCGCTGGGTCAGTTCCTGGTGGTGAAGCTGTCTGTCCTCCCTGCCTCCCTCCATCTACCCCTGTCACAAACAACAGTTTTTATTTTTTATTTTTTTTAATTAGGTAATTTCCTCAATTACATTTCCAATGCTATCCAAAAAGTCCCCAATACACTCCCCCCCCCCCCAGTCCCCCCCCTTGGCCCTGGCATTCCCCTGTACTGGGGCATATAAAGTTGGCAAGTCCAATGGGCCTCTCTTTCCAGTGATGGCCTACTAGGCCATCTTTTGATACAAATGCAGCTAGAGACAAGAGCTCTGGGGTACTGGTTAGTTCATAATAATGATCCACCTATGGGGTTGCAGTTCCCTTTAGCTCCTTGGGTACTCTCTCTAGCTCCTCCATTGGGGGCCCTGTGATCCATCCAATAGCTGACTGTGAGCATCCACTTCTGAAACAACAGTTTTTAAATGACCCCACTCACCACCTCCCACATCTGGAAGGTCCTGGCTCCTGTCCTTAATGCAGCTGGATCGCTTTAGTGTCTGTGAACTGAGGGAGCTGAACTTATAGCCACCTTTACTCACTCAATCCTAGAACCCAGCATGCCAAAGCTCCTGCAAGCCCATGGTGTTCATTAAATGTCTCTTCCACTGTGGCCCATGGACATGTTTATCTTATTTTGAACCATTTTGTGAGTCTTTTAAATGTTTTCATCCTGCATCTTTTCAGCTGCTGCTAGTTGTGTGTTGTTCCGAGGAGGAACTCGGAATGCCGAGTGAGTGGAAGTCCTAGTGGTAGTCTTTAGAAATCACAGAGAGAAACACAGTTAAAACTTTATTACATGGAGTCCAGCACTGTGGCGCACACCTTTAATCCCAGCACTGGAGAGGCAGAAACAGGTGAATCTCTGCAAGTTCGAGGCCAGTCTGGTCTACAAAGCAAGTTCCAGGACAACCAAGGGCTGTTATACAGAGAAACCTTGCTTAGAAACAAACAAACAAACCTACAAACAAAACAAAAATGAAAACAACAACAACAACAAAAAATTACACGGGCTGGAACAAGATAGCTCAATAGTTAAGAGCACTGACTGCTCTTCCAGAGGTCCTGAGTTCAATTCCCATCAACCACATGGTGCCCCACAACCCTCTGTAATGGGATCTGATGTCCTCTTCTGTCATATAGGCATGCATGCAAATAGAGCACTCATATGTGTAAATAGATAAATCTTAAAAAACTATTAATTTTTAATGTGTGTGTGCATGTGTATGCATGTGTTTGTTGTGTGTGTGATGTGTGTGTGTGGTATGTGTGAGTGTGTGATGTGTGTGTGGTATGTGTGAGTGTGGTATGTGTGTGCATGTGCGGGTGGTGTTGTGTGAAGGTCAAAGGAAGGTCAGTTCTCTCCTTCTGCCTTGTGGGTCCCTGTGATTCAACTCCAGTCTTCAGGCTTGGCAGCAGGTTGAGTCATTTCACCAGCCCCCCCCCTCGCCCCCCCCCCCCCCGCCGCCTCTCCCAAAACCTCAGTCTGCTTCTTTTTCATGAGGAAAACAAACACATGGTTCAAGCAGAAGAATGGAGATTTCTGCACCTTCCCTCTTGTCCTCTCTTTTCCCGTGTTTCTGTTTCTCTGATCTTGTTCACCATCCCTGTCTCTCCTTCTCTCTCTGTGTATCCCTGCTGTGTCCCTGTTCTCTGTCTCCCGCACACCTTCTTTTTACGTCTTTACTTTGCCCTTCTGACCCTTGGTTCTAGGATTTGACCTCTAGGCAGGTCCAGTTTCTGGTGACCCATCATTTTCCTGGTGTCACCGCAGTCTAATTCATTCTGAGCTTCAGGAGGGGATGGCCATATACCACGTTTCCATGCTGCAAGGACGCAGTCAAGGAAAGGCCCTGGGTGATGCTCGGACTGAATCTCCAGGCGATCTTGGAAGGAAGTCATGGGCAGGAAGGAGTTAACTTTTGCTAGAAGATGATCGATCTAAAGATCCCTCAGGCAGAGCACAGGAAGGGACTTAAGTTTGTATCTTCTCGATGTGGCTGACGGTAGCCATGCCCCATGTTCTGACCCTGGGACCCAGGCTTCTGGTGCCGTTGATGTCTGTGTCTCCTGAGCCTCCCGGAGTCTCAGTGACGTTTACATGGGGTAGAAACAGAGTCCTGGGCATAGTGAGAGGGTGCACCCTTAGGAGGACCCTGCACCCACGGATTTCTCTGTTCCTTTTACACTGTCCCTGTCCTCTTTTTAGGTGTCTTAGATAGGGTTTTATTGCTGTGAACAGAAACCATGACCAAGGCAAGTCTTATAAGAAACCATGACCAAGGCAAGTCTTATAAGAACAACATTTTATTGGGGCTGGCTTACAGGTTCAGAGGTTCAGTCTATTATCATGAAGGTGGGAACATGGCAGCATCCAGACAGGCATGCTGCAAGAGAAGCCGAGAATTCTACAACTTCATCTGAAGGCTGCTAGCAGAATACTGACTTCCAGGCAGCTGGGATGAGGGTCTTAAAGCCCACACCCACAGTGACACACCGCTCCAACGGGGTCATACCTCCGAATAGTGTCACTCCCTGGGCCTAGTATATACAACCACCACACTAGGATACTCACATACAACACAGGATTCCCTCTTTTTTTGAGATAGGGTCTCACTATGTAGCAAGGTGTCCTGGAATTCATTACATAGACCAGGCTGGCCTAGAACTCACAGAGATCAGCCTGTCTCTGGCTGCTGAATGATGGGATTAGAGGTATGTGTCACTACCACCCAACTGGATTTTCCTTTTGACCTTAAGGCAAAGAATAAATACCACAGAGGTAGTTGTGTGTGTGTGTGTGTGTGTGTATGTGTGTGTGTGTGTATGTGTGTGTGTGCGTGTGTGTGTGTGTGCGCACATTTTAAGCAATTGCTCTACCATTAAATGACATTTCCAGTCTTAGCAGAGACATTTTGAGTATTTCCAAATACTTCTATTCAGTTCAGGTCTGACCCACTTCCCAAGCAAGCTTCTGGATAGAGGAATTTCTATTATTTTCCTCTGTTCTACCCTGGCGGGGAGGTTGTCTGTCCTAGATTCTCTATGCCCTCAGACACTCTCAGATGCCCTCAAACCTCTCAGATGCCCACAGACACCCTCAGATGCCCTCAGACAGTCTCAGATGTCCTCAGACACCCTCAGGCATCCTCAAACTCCCTCAGACTCCCTCAGATGCCCTCAGACATTCTCAGACACCCTCAAACACCCTCAGACGGCCTCAGACACCCTCAGACACTCTCAGATACTCTCAGATGCTCTCAGACACCCTCCGATGCCCTCACTCTCAGATATACCCTCAGACATCCTCAGACACCCTCTGATGCCCTCACTCTCAGATGCCCTCAGACATCCTCAGACACCCTCAGACATCCTCAGACCTCTCAGACTCCCTCAGACACCCTCAGATGGCCTCAGACACCGTCATTTGCCCTTTCTCATACATTTCTTCCTCCCCCTCCTTCCGTTCCATGTGTCCACATCTGTGAACATCTGTATTCCCCACTTTGCCTGCTTGCCTTTGCTACTGAAATCCCCTCACTACTGGGCATGGTGCTCTCTTGCTACAGAGAGACTCAATCATGCCGTTTATTAAGGACAGTCTTCTGGGCTGGGCTCTCTGTCTAGACTGGGAGATTGGGTCTGACTGCTCAGAAGTCTTTATTTGTAGTTAATGACTGTTTTTGTACTGGGGCTTGAAGCTATGGCCTTGCACACGATTGGCAAGCACAGCCATCTGGCTATACCCCAGCTCCTCAGAGACAACAATTACTTCAGATCATTCCAACACTGGTGGATCATGTATCATACTTTGGAAGTAAAACCCCACACACATTGATATAGTTCAAGTAAAAACCTAGAAATGTTTTTGTGTTGTGGGTTTGTTTAACTGAGGGGTCCATACATGCTCAGCATTTGCTCTATCATTAAGACTTACCTCAGACTGTTTTTGTCTGTTTCCTTTATGAGACAGGGTTTCTCTGTGGAGCCCTGGCTGTCCTGGAACGCACTCTGTACACCAGGCTGGCCTCGAACTCAGAGATCCGCCTGCCTTTGCCTCTCAAGTGCTGGGATTAAAGGCGTGCACCACCACCGCCTGGGAGACTGTTTTGGATTTTTGTTTTTAAAGAGATGCAATTTTACATTGTCCAGTCTGCCCAAACCTCTGGGGCAAAGGGCACGTGCTAGTTCCCTTGGCTTTTGCCGTTCAAGAAGCCTTCAAAGAACCTCTGGTAGAGGCAGAGCTATTTCAGGAGTCAGAGTCATATCTTACTGGGGTTAACTTCCCTTCTTTTCCCATTTAATTGCCTCCTTCCTTCCTTCCTTCCTTCCTTCCTTCCTTCCTTCCTTCCTTCCTTCCTTCACTATTTATTGGTCCAACAGCAATTACAGGGACTGAAACTCACCCAGCAGTGGCCTAATTGGTCTCTTGGGCTCTAGGCTTGAGTAGTTTGAGTTTTTGACTCTCCTAACTGCCCTTTGCTTTCCAAGGCAAACCTCTGTCTGTCTGCCTCTGCTCTGGCCAGCACCGCCAGGGACTTAGGGCTCAGCGCTTTAGTCCTTCATCTCCAAGACAGCACTTGAAGTCTGCAGGAAGCCCTACCTTAATTCTGGTTCACAATACTAATTCCCCTTTCCTTTGGTTCCAACCTCAGACTTAGCAGCCTTGGATTAAGAATCTATAAGTAGAGGCCGAAGAGATGGCTTGCTGGTTAAGAGTACTGGCTGCTCATCCAGAGGACCCGAGTTCAGTTCTTAGCACTTACATGGTGTTAAACCTGAGAATCATGGAAGACAATTTTTGAACCAAATTTGAAGAAAGCTTTACTTAAATACTGGCCAGGTGCATGGGCTCTGGCCAGGACCATTCCAGGGTTTGCAGGACGTGGTAATGAGTCACATTTTGTTGAGGTTTATAAGGAAACATCCGTAAGGCATTTCCCATCAGGTTCAACCAGGGGCATGGATATACACTCGGATGTAGTTCTGCCCACGTGTGATTGGGCCCATCAAACAAACATAGGACAAACAAAAATGTATTCCTTTTTTGTTTGTTTGTTTGTTTGTTTGTTTTTGTTTTCAAGACACAGTTTCTCTGTGTGGTCCTGGCTGTCCTGGAACTAGCTCTATAGACCAGGTTGGCCTGGAGCTCACAGAGATCCACCTGCCTCTGCCTGCTGAGTTCTGGGATAAAAGATGTGTGCCACCACCACCACCTGGTTAGGGATTTATTCTTAACGGTCTTAACTGCAAACAGAACCTTTAACCTGCAAGGTCTATTTTTCTTGGTTTGGTCTCACAATAGCAGCTCACAGCTGTCTAGAAATCAAGTTCTAAGGAATTTGCACTCTCTTCTGATCTCCACGGTGCCAGGCAAGAGGCATGGGTGTGGTGCACAGACACACACACACACACACACGCACGCACACACACACACACACATGCACGCACACACACACACACGCATGCGCGCACGCACACAGGCAAAACACCCATATATAAACAAAATAATAAGGAAACTGTAAATATTTCCCACGGGGCTGCCACCCAGCTCCTTCCTGCATTCATTTTAGTATTAATTCACTCAAAATGAATGTTTATGAAATGTCCAAAGTGCCTTAGGCCCTGTTTGAGGCATGCGATCTTTACCCAAATCTCAATGGAAAACTGAAGACACCTCCTGTGGTTAGGAATTTGCTTTCAATCTATTGTCTTGTCTTTTCAACACAAGGGCCTTCTTTCTCCATCTGACTTTAAGGAAGGGGCTAAGGTAAAAAAAAAAAAATCAAAGAAGAAGTTAAAAGCTGACTGTGTACAGCGGGGGCACGTCCTCAGAGGAGCTGCCTCCAGAGCCTACGGAGAGCCCATTTGACCTCTTGATTCTTGAGACTGTAGATGATAGGGTTGAGCATGGGGGTAAGCACTGTGTAGAAGACAGAGAAGGCCTTCCGGAGCAAGGCGGGCATGTGCTCTGTCGGGGCCACATAGACCACGATGAGAGTGCCGTAGAATACCGCAACCACACTGAGGTGGGAGGAGCAGGTGGAGAAGGCTTTCTGCCTCCCGTGGCCGGAAGGGATTCTCAGCACAGTCCGCAGGATGAAGACGTAGGACGTGACGATCAACAGGAAGGGGGCGAGCGTGAGGCAGCCCGAGATGCTCACGCCAGCCCCCCACATGACCCACACCTCTCCACAGAACAGCCCTACAACCGGAGCGAAGTCACAGAAGTAGTGATCAATCACCCTGCGGCCGGGACAGAGGGACAGAGGGGCTGCCAAGGCCAGAGTGAAGGCAGAGAAGAAGAAGCCACTGAACCAGGCCCCGGTGGCTAGGCGGATACAGCACCAGGTGCTCATGAGGACCGTGTAATGAAGGGGGTGGCAAATGGCCAAGTAACGGTCATAGGACATGGCCGAGAGCATGAGACACTCGGCTGCAGCCAGAGAGGCAAACACGTAGAACTGGGTGAGGCAGCCGACCAAGGAGATGAGGTCCCCACCTTCCAGGAAGCTCTGCAACAGCCGAGGCACGATGTTGGATGTGTAGCCGATCTCCAGCAGGGAGAAATGGCAGAGGAAGAAGTACATCGGTGTGTGGAGGGTCCGGCTGGAGGCCACAGCAAGCACGATGAGGATATTGCCACCAACCGTTGCCACATAGATGGCTAGAAAGAGGGCAAAGGGGAGGAAGCCCAGGTGTTTCAGCTTCCCGAAGCCCACGAGGGTCAGCCAGCTGGTCTGGTTCTCAATCACACCACTCATGGAGATCTGAGCCCAGAAGAGAGGGAGGCGGCCATTAGTGAGCAAAAGTCTACTAGGACCACACCTCGATGCTTGGCTTACTGTTTACAATATCTTAGCAAGTGTCAGAG
Source organism: Mus caroli (assembly GCF_978045245.1). Classification (NCBI taxonomy): domain Eukaryota; kingdom Metazoa; phylum Chordata; class Mammalia; order Rodentia; family Muridae; genus Mus; species Mus caroli. The sequence continues at coordinate 5,640,210 of NW_028227271.1, forward strand.
ACAGGCTTTACTGTTTCCTGTTAGTTTAAGAGGGACCAATTCCCAACATGACTCTGATGGAATTATGGTTTGAGTCCATTTGCTTGGGTCCAAATCTCCTGCATAATACCCTGTTCTATAGTGCTTTCTCCCAAGCATCGTTTTTGGGGGATGATGGGGGATGGACACACACACACACACACACACACACCACACCACACACCATACACACACACACCACACACACAAACATATACCACACACACACCACACACACACACACACACACCACACGCCACACACACACTCCACACACACACACACACACACACCACACGCCACACACACACTCCACACACACACACACACACACACACACACACACACACCACACACACACCACACCACACCACCCCCACCCCCACCACCCCCACAAACGCTTCAAGTCTGTACCCTGAACTAACGCTTTATGTTAGTGGTTCTCCAGCTGTGGTTCAGGTTGAACAACATCCCTTTCACAGGAGTCACTGAAGACCATCAGCATGCACAGATGTTTACATTACAATCCACAACAGTAGCAAAATTACAGTTTGGAAGTAGCAACAAAAATAATTCTATGGTTGGGGGTCAGCACAACATGAGGAACTGTATGGATTAAAGGGTCGGGTGGCAGTGTCAGAAAGGTTGAGAAGCACTGTTTTAGATACAAAGTTACTACTGCCTTTACCAACTAGTGAATGCTGCTCCTCGGTGAGGTTATTATATTTTTAGTGTTGCTGTTTCCAAAGTTTTTATATATGTGCCTGATTATTTTGTATGTATGTATGTATGTATGTATGTATGTATATTTGTCTTGTGTGTGCCTAGTGCTCATTGAGGTCAGAGGGTCATAGAAATCCCTTGGAACTGGAGTTATGGATTATTTTTTTTTAAAGATTTTTTTTATTTTTATATATGTGGGTACACTGTCACTGTCTTCAGACACACCAGAAGAGGGCATCTGATCCCATTACAGATGGTTGTGAGCCACCATGTGGTTGCTGGGAATTGAACTCAGGACCTCTGGAAGTACAGCCAGAGCTTCTAACTGCTGAGCCCTCTCTCCAGCCTAGAGTTGTGGATTCTTGTGCAGCATTAAATGGATGTTTGGAATTGAAGTGAGGTCTGTTGCAAGAGCAACAGTTGCTCTTAACCGCTATCTACAGATACACTGTTGCTGTTTAATTCGAGACTTGGTCTTGCTATGTAGCTCAGGATTGCCTGGAACTTACTCCATAGTGCAGACTTAGTGTAGACTCCATAGACTTAGACTCGAGGTCCTCTTGTCTCAGCCTCTCAAGTGCTGGGATTACAAATGTGCAGCACTGTGTAAGTCCTGGGGAAATTATCTTTTTCTTTTTGATCTTTTGAGACGGAGTCTCACTTTGTGACTTCGGCTGACCGGAAACTCCCCAGGTACACAGCCTGGCCTCAGAGTCACAGAGATCCACCCACCGTGGCCTCCTGCATGCCACCTTCCCTGGCCTTCCTGGTGAAGCCCTTAAATGCATATTTTAAAGGATAGCTGTCTCTTAGAGAATCATCAAGTGGCTGGGCGGCGGCGGCGGTGGCGGTGGCGGTGGTGGTGGTGGTGGTGGTGGTGGTGGTAATGGTGGTGGTGGTGGTCATGCTTTTAGCTCCAGCACTCAGGAGGCAGAGGCAGGAGGATCTCTGAGTTCAGGGCCAGCCTGGACAACAGAGTGAGTTCCAGGACAGTCAGAGCTACACAGAGAAACCTTGTTTCGACCTCCACTAAAGAATCACCAAGAGGCTTTGCAATGCTTGCCATGAGAAACCTTGCATAATGTTGTTTACTGAGACAGGGATGAAGTAGGTCAGAGAAAGCTCTGGAAAAGGACATGTTAATTTTATGAAAGCTACATAGAAAATGCAGAAGGTGTTTTAGAACTTTCCCCCTTCCCCATATTTTACCGATAACGTCAGTAGACATGATTAATACGCAGGATTCATAAAGGTTCAGATAATATGAAACAAAGGGCAAGCAACATTACAGGCAACAGAATTACAGCTCAAAGAAACCTTGCAGTTTGAAACATGAAAAGGGAGGTGACCGGAAGCATATTTAAAGTGGACGAGGTTGCCACAGTGATGAGTTTGAACAAGGATGGGAAAGATGAGAACGGACGTGGGAGCGTCTGTGTAACGTGGTGAGGATTTGGCGCTGGAGAGCCGGCTCAGGAGTTAAGAGCAAAACTCTTGCAGAGGGCCCGAGGGAGGCTCAGAGCACCCATGTCGGGTGGCTGGCTCACAACAGCCTGGAAACTCGGCTCCAAGGGATCCAATATTTCTGTGACCCTTGGAAATATTGGATCCCCTAGAGCTTGAGTTCCAGGCAGTTGCATGAGTGCATGCGCGTGTCCGTGGACACACACACACACACACACACACACACACACACACACAGAGAGAGAGAGAGAGAGAGAGAGAGAGAGAGAGAGAGAGAGAGAGAGAGAGATATCTTTAAAAACAGGGGTTAATGTCTGTTTGTTGGTTATTATGATCTAGGCTGTGAGAAGGGTTAAACGTGAAGACCATATGAAGAATGTAGAAATGTTCACCAATGGAAGACCACAAAAGCTGCCCTCAGCTGATCAAGGGGCTCAAAAGAACTGGGAAGAGACTTAAGTCTACACATGCTCAGATATAGATTGAGAATTCTACCCGGGTGTGGTGATAGGAGACTGAGCACCCACCTGTGTTGGGAACAACCACTGCTGTCTACAGAATTAGGACACAGAGACAGAGCAGAGGGGATGGGGTTTCCATCTCTGGCCTCTGCTAGTTTGTTGACACAGATAGACCTCATCCACTGGACTCTGATAGACAAGTACAGGAACTGAAGGCACATGTATGGCACACTCCCTTCTCTGTCTGTTTAGGTTGGGTCGGAGCCCGGCTGCTCTGAGCAGAGAGCAGTATTGGATCAGGTGAACTCTAGATATTCAGACTCAGTGGTGGGATGGGCTGACCTGTTCTTCACACTCGGAGGAGACCACTGCTGCCCTCCTGGTTGTCTTTACCCTGGGACTCAATTCTTCTGCCAGCAGATAACTCCCGGGACTTCCTGCTTCTCTCTCATGAAGGCTCCACATCCCAGCCTCCCCCAGCCCCAGGCGGGCTTACAAAAGACTGACGTCCCTGTTCTCTGTGCTGCTGCAGACACTGCTGCCCTTTATAGAGCAGGGTGGTATCCCTCCTGGGTGATGGTTGGAAGCACCTTCTCGGAGCAGAGATGGAGCTGGTGCCAGCTGGAGCAGTTGCTTCTGTGCCTTGATTCTAGGGGATGCGTTAGCCCTCAAGGGACCATTGTTTAGTGCAATAACCAGCAGTGTCTGAGCTCTGGAAAGACGGGCAAGACAGGATGGGAAGGCCAGTGAGATGGCTCAGTAGGTAAGGGTGCTTGCCACCAAGCCTGAAAAACTGAGTCTACTTCCCAGAATCTACACGGTAGAGGGAGAGAATGGACTCCCACAAGTATTCTCTAACCTCTCTCCACACCAGTGCTGCAGCATGAACATTTACACACACACACACATACATACACCCCACACACATATACATACATGCATACATACTTACACAGACATATACACACAGAGGCACACATAGACAGACAGACGGATGGATGGATGGATAGAAAAATGGATAAAGAGATTCTCACAGAGACACTCATACAGACACACACACACATAGACTCATACAGCCAGAGGTACATACAAACACACAGACACATATACACAGAGTCCCACACATGATAGATAGATAGATAGATAGATAGATAGATAGATAGATAGATAGATGGAAAGATACACACACAGACACATACACACATAGGCACACATACAGACACATATGCACACAGTAAATAAATTAAAAGCTACAATTAAAGTCAGTATTTATCAAATATTTTATGCCTCACATAAAGTTAAGCACACATTAAGTTGTTTGGTGACAAATCAGTTCTCAGAATGAGCCTTAAGAGGAACTGGGAGGTGTGCTCTGATTTGCTCTTGCATCCTTGGCATGGGTCAGTATGGGTGTGCCCACAAGGGTTGTGTCAACAGTCTGGCATGGGTTAGGAGCCCAGTCTTGGTTTGTCTTTTATCAGGGAAGACGGTAGAGGAAATGGCTACAGAATTCTGAAGATAACCTGTTTACTTTGATAGATTAAGAGAAAAATAAACATGAGTAAATGATTTTTTTTTTAAGTTACAAAGGACTGCAAATTCTACCTGTGCTGGGGGAAATTGATGGGTCTTGTAGCAACCTTCCTGATATGAAGGACTATAGAATGCACAGAAGACATGAAACATCTGCTCTCAGCTGTGGAGCAGCACGGACGAGGGTTGCAGTGTCTCCAAGAAGGGAGTAACCAGGCTAGCACCGCCATCAAGCCCAGTGTCTGCCTGGAATACTTTCTAGGCCTGGGATGTGGGAGGACGGAAGCAGGGCAGTCTGGCCACACTGAGGAGAACAGAGTTTGGGAAGCGGGGGTGTGGGTAGGGTGAGGGTAGGGTGGGTGGGTGGGGGGCGGCGGCAGGGGGGCTGTTTGAATCTATAGGGTAGAAGAGGAGGTATACACAGAGAGAAATCTAAAAATCTGTATAAGGGAACATTGGATGTTACTAAGAGCTGCAATGTAACTACTGAAACTTGGGAAACGGGGGAAGGTATTTGAGTTCTAGCCAGCAAGAATGGAGAAATTTCACTGAGAGCTGCAATGTAACTACTGAAACTTGGGAAACGGGGGAAGGTATTTGAGTTCTAGCCAACAAGAATGGAGAAATTTCACTGAAAACTGAGAGCAACTCATAAACACCTCAGACAACCCACGGGGATACATTATTCTAAGAGGAAAATGCTCTAGTTTTTTTTTTTTTTTTTTTAAGATTTATTTATTTTGTGTATATGAGTACTACTCTGTAGCTGTCTTCAGACACACCAGGAGAGAGCATCGGATCCCATTACAGATGGCCATGAGCCACCATGTGGTTGCTGGGAATTGAACTCAGGACCTCTGGATGAACAGTCAGTGCTCTTAACCGCTGAGCCATCTCTCCAGTCCCCTAGTTTTTTTATTTTTTAAATGAATGAATGGATTTTTTACAGACCTTCATTGTAGCCTCTGGTTGGCCTGGAACTTGCTGTGGAGACCAGGCTAAGTTCAAGTTCACAGAGCTCTGCCTAGTTCCCCCTCTTGAGTGCTGGGATTGAGGGTATACCATCAAAGACGTGTTCTAGCAAAACTTAAAACAATTAAACTAAATTTCAATATGAATTACATCCAATTACTAGTCTATTAACTAGTTAACTAGCTACTAGTACAATGCCGGAACTCTTCCTCTCATCAGAGTCTAGACATTCAATGCACAACATCCGTTCTACACAACACCCAGTAAAATGATTAGTGCTAAGAGAGACATGCCTGTGATCACTAACCGGAGGATTAAAACAAGAGGATCAGCCAGGTGTGGTGGCGCACGCCTTTAATCCCAGCACCCGAGAGGCAGAGGCAGGCGGATTTCTGAGTTTGAGGCTCGCCTGGTCTACAAAGTGAGTTCCAGGACAGCCAGGGTTACACAGAGAAACCCTGTCTCGAAAAACCAAAAACCAAAACAAAACAAAAAAACAAAAACAAAAACAAACAAACAAAAAAAACCCAAACCAAACCAAAACCAAAACCCAAAAAAACAAAACCAAAATAAAAAAAAAAAACAAAAACAAAAACCAAAAAACCAACCAACCAAACAAAAAACACCCCAAGAGGATCAGAAAGATGGTAGACAGGTTCCACAGACCTCTTCCTCCGTTTCAGTGCAGATTTAACATTAAATTATGTAGCCTGTAATTATATAATGATGTAGTCCAATTTCCACTGTGAGAAATCGAGGCAGAACAGGTTTGTGCACCTCCAGTTAGTTTGAAGTTAACACTATTAGAATCTATTAGGAAATTTGTAGCATTGTCTTACCCTTCTCAAGGATCAGGAAACTTCCAACTCCCGACTTCTTCCTGGGAAGGGAAAGCAGCGAGGCGCACACTACCAGTTGCATCCAAGACTGCTGCACTGGCCCGCTTTATGACAGGAACAGGGGGTAGGTAGAGATGGCTAAGAACGCACACAATCCATGTACCATGTACTCCAACTGGGATCCAGGATCACATCTGCAGTACTAGAAACTGACACTTGATGTCTAAGTTAGGGTTTCTATTCCTGCGTGACCACAGCAACTCTTATAAAGGAAAACTAACTGGGGCTGGCTTACAGTTCAGAGGTTTAAGTCCATTGTCATCGTGGCAGGAAGCAGGGCAACACGCAGGCAGACATGGCGCTGAGAGTTCTACATCTGGAGGCAGACAGAGGAAGAGAGGGTAACACTGGATTTGGCTTGAGCATCTGAAACCTCAAAGCCCACCCTCAGCCGGGCGTGGTGGCGCACGCCTTTAATCCCAGCACTCGGGAGGCAGAGGCAGGCGGATTTCTGAGTTCGAGGCCAGCCTGGTCTACAAAGTGAGTTCCAGGACAGCCAGAGCTATACAGAGAAACCCTGTCTCGAAAAAAAAAAAGAAGAAAAAAAAAAAAGAAAAGAAAAAAAAAAAACCAAAAAAAAAAAGCCCACCCTCAGTGACATGCTACCTCCACCGCCACGCCCACTCCAACAATGCCACGCCCACAGCATCAAGACCACGCCCACCCTGACAAGACCACACCCACTCCAACAAGGTCACACCTCCTGATAGTGCCAACCTCTTATGGGTCTATTTTCCTATGGAGCAATTTTTATTCAGACCTCCACACTTGATGCAAACCCAGGCCAGTGCTTCCTACAGTGAAATGCTCTATCCCTGAGCTACAATCTCTGTACTACAGCTGTCTCCAGTGAAAGAGGAGCTGCACTATCACACTCACATGTGAGGACGTCATCTTGAATAGCAATCAACAAACCTCTTAAGTTAGGAGAGTACGTGTACAAACCCAGAAAAGAGGTATCCACAAAAAGAGCTTGAGAAGGGTCCAGAATCTTCAGCTGGGATGCATGGAGAAAGTCCTCTCTTCATGGAACTAGACATTCAAGACTGGGATGCTATTTGTTTTTCAAATAGTGAAGTCCTAATAAAACAGTAACCTGGGGAGACTGTCTTAATTACTTTTTTATTGCTAAGAGCACAATGACCTAAAGCAATTCAAGGAGGGAAAGTTTATTATCTATTACCATTTGTAGTCCATCATCGGGGAAGTCAAGACAGAAACCTGCAGGCAGGAATGGAAGCAGAGGCCCTGGAGGCATACTGGTTAGAAGCTTGCTCCTCCTGGCTTGCTCAGTTTGCTTTCTTAGGTCATCCAGGACAACATGCTTAGGGATGGCACTACCCACGATGGGCTGGGCCTTCCCACATCAATAATCAATCAAGACAGTATCCCATAGACTTGCCCAGTAGCCAATCTTAGGAAGCATTTTCTCAATTATGATCTCCTCTTCCAAGAACATCCGTGTCTTCCTGGATTCGTGTCAAGTTGACAAAACCCAACTGCCACAGAGACGGAGAAGCATGGCTTAATTCAAAGGAACAAATTAAATATCTGGAAGTTAATTGTAAAGAAGGGGCAATATAAGCAGGAGTATGCAGTATAACCTGAATATAGGATTAAGCACTAAGAGTTGACATGCCATTTAATGAAGCGCTAGAAATCAAGAGTCTAGGCAGCGAATGCTCAGGCCAATAAAGAAAACATAGCCAGACCTCCAGGAGGTTCCTCTGTCTCATTTTTAAAAAATGCATCATGAGTGTTTTGTGTGCATGAACATCTGCAACATCATCTTGGGCTGCAGATGCTAACGAGGGGTTAGAGTCTAGAGCTACAGACAGGTGTGAGCCGCCATCCGTGTTGGAACAGGGACTTGACCCCAGGCCCACGGGAAGAGCAGCCAATGCTCTTAACTGTGGAGTCATCTCTCCAGCCCCCTAGAAGGCTCCTTTCTAACTACAAGCCTCCCTATTCCCAGAGGTAACCACCATCCTCACTTTCATGCTGAGCGTTTGCATTTCCGTGCCTTGGGTTTTTGGGAAACATTTGCAGCTCTTATTTCGATAACTCAATCTGTAGGTCTTTCAAGGACCTTTGGGGGGGGTGGGGCAGCGGGATTTTTTTTTTCTCTTTGTGGTTCAAGGCTTCCTGTCTGCTAGACAAAAAAATTCTCCATCACACAGCTGCATACCCAGCCCAGGGAGGAAACTTTAGATAAAGCTTCTTCTACATTCTGTTTTCTCAGCTTGGAACTTCCTTGACTGAATGCAGTTATGGAAATGTGAACTTGAGACCTGAGCAGGGACAAGGCAATGGCCGTATAGTCTCGCTGGGAGAATGTACTGCTATAGATAATTACCTAATGCCCGAGTTCATCCGACGGCAAGCATCTTTTGGATATTCCCCCTCCCCCCCAGTGGAAGCCAAATGAACAGGAAGAACTTATCTATCATCTTTAGTGACAATCTGACTATGTACAAGAAATCCCCAGACATTGAAATTTGTAATATAGTGTGGGTGGGAAATATACAGTATTTTATACATGGCTGAGGTGGCTGTGTGGAATGTTTATTTGTAAAAAAAAAAAGTTCCTGTTCTCTGTATTACCTTAAAAAATGACTGGAAATGGAAAGGGGAAACATCTTATTAATAATAATAATAATAATAATAATAATAATAAGTGGTGCTGGAGAGATGGCTCAGTGGTTAAGAGCACTGGCTGCTCTTCCAGAGGTCTTGGGTTGGGTTCCTAGCACCCACATGGTGGCTCACAGCCATCTGCAGCTCTACTTCAAGAGGATCAGATGTCCTCTTCTGGCCCCCATAGGAATCAGGCACACAAATGATACATGCAGGCGAAACAACATACACATGTTTAAGTAAGATTAAATTTATTAAAAACACCAAATATATGTGAAAAGCACTATAAAATACCACTAAGGTACATAAAATCTGAACAAAGGGAAATGTATATGTTTTGAGGTTAAGTATTTGATGTCAGAATGTACTGGCTGGTTTTGGGTGTCAACTTGACACAAGCTGGAGTTATCACAGGGAAAGGAGCCTCCCTTGAGGGAAGGCCTCCATGAGATCCAGCTGTAAGGCATTTTCTCAACTAGGGATCAAGGGTGGGAGGGCCCATTGCGGGTGGTGCCATCCCTGGGCTGGTGGTTCTGAGTTCTATAAGAGAAAGCAAGCCAAGGGAAGCAAGCCAGTAAGCAGCATTCCTTCATGGCCTCTGCATCAGCTTCTGTCTCCATGTTCCTACCCTGTGTGAGTTCCACTCCTGACTTCCTTTGGTGATGAACAGCAGTGTGGAAGTGTAAGCTAAATAAACCCTTTCCTCCCCAACTTGCTTCTTGGTCATGATGTTTTGTGCAGGAATAGAACCCCTGACTAAGACACAGGATATAAAGTTTTTATGCTGGCCTGGTAGCATACACCTGTAATCCCAGCACTCAGAAGGCAGAGGTAGGAAGATCATGAGTTCAAGGATAGCCTGGGTTACATAGAATTACAAGGTAGCCTGGGCTATATAAGACCCTATCTTCAAAACAAAACAAAACTAAAGCAAGCAACTAACAAAATCTTAAAGGTCAAGTCCAAGATTGTGTCTCATCCTCGGCCTGGTATAATTTTCTTGAATTATACAATGAAGTGGAACAGAATGGTGACATTAGTGTAAGAAAAATGATAATTTAAAAAAAAGGTTTATTTATTTATTATATGTAAGTACACTGTAGCTGTCTTCAGACACACCAGAAGAGGGCGTCAGATCTCATTACTGATGGTTGTGAGCCACCATGTGGTTGCTGGGATTTGAACTCAGGACCTCCAGAAGAGCAGTCAGTGCTCTTAACCACTGAGCCATCTCTCCAGCCCCAGCAATGATAATTTTACTGTGGCCTTCAGGAGTTCACTCCAAATGGTAACCCCAGCCTCTCATCCACTACTGCCAACTTTCAAACTACGGAGTCAGATGGTAAAGTCTGCTGAAGCAGAAGCCAGACTCAGTTTCTAGAAGTCCCCAGACAGTGACATCTGGTTTTAGTAACACTAACTTTTCCTGATAGAATGAACAGATGTTACTGGGATATCTTTGAAGGAATCCAGAAAAGTGTGTGGTAAATACCTTTTGGCCATTTGATGTGGACCTCAGCCTCTCTGTGAAGGATCTTCAGTACCACCCTCCCCACCTCCCCCATCCCCGGAAAAGGGAATCAGACAGGAAGCTTCAGCGTTCGCCACACTTCCGCCTTCCCATTTCTTCCTCTTTCAATGCCATGGTTATTGTCTGTTGTTCCAGCTCCAGGAACTGACATCTTCCTCTGAATGTTTGCAGCTGTCCCCGTTAGCTCTCTGTCCTCAGGTGGCCCCACTCTTACAAACAAACGGTTCCTCTCGCCTGGGGCACATTTGATTCCTTTTCTGGACTTAGCTGTAGTTCCTGGACCTTATACTGCCTTTTATTGCTTATAGGGAAGGGCAGAGATATGATCATATTACGGGCAAGCAGGTGTGCCTGGAAGTGCGGGAAGCACCTGTGGTCCAAGACTGTGGGCCTCCATTTCCCTCCATCACAGATACTCATTCTACAGCCCAGGGCCAGAGACAGTTTATACAGACAGCACCATTGGGAAGACTCCATCAGACCTAACTCTTCTCATGCAGTCCTCTCCTGTGTGGTCCATGGTCATCCTTCCATTCCCACTGAGTCCCCATGGGACTTGCTCAGTGTGACAGAATTCCTGTTCTTGTCCCATACCCTCCCAGTCCTTCCGGGTAGAACACAGGAGACCCGCAAAGTCAGCATGCTTGCCGTGTTTCTGAGCATGCGTCTCTTTCCATTCAGGGGTTTCTGTCCATCCATCTTGGGTTTCACATCCTCCACACGAGTTTCAGTCATGCTGTGTTATACACTGGTTACCCTGGGTAGAGGGGGATGGGGTTAAACAGAGAAGAGCGTCTCTGTCTCTGAAGATTTACAGATAATAACCAGTTGGAAGACTTCCAGTTTTTAAGTCTTAGGTGGCTTGGTTAGGATGGAGACCTCGGGAGACGTCAAAAAAATCAGGTTCATAAAATGAGCACAGGCAGGAAGGAGGGAAAGGATTATTGATGCCATGAATATAGTACTTCATGACAGAAAATTACACGAATTATTTGAAACTAGTACCTGGCCCTGACTTGCTTATGGGAGATACATATTATAGTTTACCCAGGACCCTTTCCTGTCTGTGGCCAACCTTCGCTATCAAGGACCACTTACCCAAGAACAATGTTGCTATGAACAATGTTGCTATTAACAATGTTGCTATGGAATTAGCCTTGGATTGACACAATGTCTTAGTGACACCAAAAAGCATCTAGCTAGTTTCGCAGAGGTGATTGAGGGCAGGGCGCTTGGCAGTCTCTCTCTCTTTGTTTTTTCAAGACATGGTTTCTCTGTGTAGCCCTGGCTGTCCTGGAACTCACTCTGTAGACCAGGCTGGCCTTGAACTCAGAAATCTGCCTGCCTCTGCCACCCAAGTGCTGGGATCAAAGGCGTGCGCCACCACCGCCCGGCACTTGGCAGTTTCTTATAGAACAGCTAGATATTTTTACACAAAACTTTTCACATTATCTATCTCCCTCCATAGGAAGTCTTGGGATCCAAGTAGTAGTTGAGTCTCATGCTAAATGCCAGCATGTTCCATCCCTTTGCCCAAGGCTCTCAGCTATGAGTCTCCATATCAAGGGGCTTTCCTGGACTTTGTCCTATGGCTAGGTTGGACAGACAAATATCACCTTTGATCCTAGGACGTGATACATCCCCTTTCCACGTTCTGTATGTGTTTAGGGGTAAGCATGGAGTTGGCTGTAGCCAACTGTGTTTTCCAGTCACCTCCCTTGTATTGTCTCTGAAGCCTCCTTTGTTCCAAAGGTAGGTTAGGGAAATCCTGCTTCCTGGAAGCAGCCCTAAAAGAAATGAAGGTTTACCAGAGCCGAGTGAGAAGCTGGGTCATGTGTGGAATTATGTGGGAAGAAAACAATACTTGGTATTGACTGGATGCAGGAGATGGGGGGGGGAGGGTGTCAGGATGGAGGGAGGCTGGCAGGCTCAGGGTTTCTATCTTGGCATAAGCATCTCTTCATCATTGTCTTCCTAGAGAGAAGGCCCGGTGCCAGGGGGCCAGAGGCCTTCTTCATACATAAAAGCAGGTGAAGTGAGCGGTGTCTGCATTACAAGGTCCAGGAGCAGCCAAAATGATGCGTTTCGTTCCTTTGTTCCTGGTGTGTATTTTGTCGTTGCCTGCCTTTCAAGCCACAGAGCTTACAAAATGCGAGGTGTCCCATGCCATTAAAGACATAGATGGCTATCAAGGCATCTCTTTGCTTGAATGTGAGTTCATACTACTTCCCTGCTTCCTCCCATTCCCCCCTCTCCCTTCTCCTCCTTCTCTGTCTCCTTGTGGTCTTGTACCTCTTCTTGTTCTGTCTTGATCTCTTGTATTCAATTACTTCTCCTGCCCTGCCTGTCTCCCATTGTCTGGCCTTTCTCACTTCACCAAGATACTCTGGACTTCACCACTTTTGGAGATTGGTTGGGAAGTCCCCCCCCCCCCCCGCACCCTCCCCCCCGGCTTAGAAACCCGTGTCTCTATTATGGCCCTCTGAGACATCTCTGAAAAGTTCTTTCTTCTGTCTCCCTCAGGGGCCTGTGTTTTATTTCATACCAGTGGCTACGACACACAAGCTGTTGTCAATGACAACGGCAGCACAGAGTACGGTCTCTTCCAGATCAGTGACAGATTTTGGTGTAAGAGTAGTGAGTTCCGCGATTCGGAGAACATCTGTGGCATCTCCTGTGACAGTGAGTATCCTCTTTCACCACACTCTTCTGTATCTCTACAGCCTGCCTCCGAGTTCTCCGAGGCAGCCTCCTTGTTGGTACCCAGCATGTACCTGAGACATGCTGGGTACCATATGACTTGAGATAGCAGTGCTTAGTAAGAACCTGGTCACTGGTCATGATCTCCACATGCCCAGAGAGTCTCCTAAGGTTCAGGGAAGGGTAGTTTGGGACACTTGTGAGTCTTGAAGTCTGATACGCTGTATTTTCAGGGTGTGATGAATCTGATGCTGTCTCGTGAGGTGTCCTAGGGAAGGGAATGGAGTTCCCATGGAGGGGAGGCATTATCAGATTGGCCGTTTCATATAGAAAGTCTCTAGGCCAAACCTTCAGCTCAGAACCAGTTCCCCTGACCTGGGGCTAGAGGAACCAGTCCACTGAGCTGTACTTCTTATTTGTCTTGTTCCTTCCTGCACTCTGTTATAACAGAGTTATTGGATGACGAGTTGGCTGATGACATAGCGTGTGCCAAGAAGATCCTGGCTATCAAAGGAATCGACTACTGGTAAGTCGTCGTCGTCTTTGCTCTCTTCTGACTTCCCTCTCCAGACCATTTAATCTTGGAGGGAGTCTCCAAAACAAAACTCATCTAGAGTCCCAAAGCTCTACATTTAAAATGCTTCTTCGTGTCATTTTTGTGTGACAACTTCCCCGATATGAAGTTCCCTGTTGGAAGACTGATGTCCAGGGCTCTCTTCCCCTGGCCAGTTCTCATCCTTAAAGCCCTTGTGGTGTTATTCCACATCTTTCCTAGATCTGAACTTTTATCGATTTGATTATTATTATTTTGGCTTGTTGAGAGAGGTTTTTGTGAGTGAGTGTTTGTGTGTGTATGTGTGTGTGTCTGTGGTGTGTGTGTGTAGCCCTGGCTATCCTCGAACTCACTCCGTAGACCAGGCTGGCCTCAAACTCACAGAGATTTGCTTACCTATGCCTTCTGAGTGCTCAGATTAAAGTCATGCTCCACTAGTCCTATTATTATCATTGTTGTTGTTGTTGTTGTTATTTTATTTTATTTTTTTTAAATAGATACAATGACAGAGATATATTCACCTATACTTCAAGTCATACAGTGAAGTGTATCCTGTTATTAACAATTATTTCTTTTTTTTTTTTTTTAATATTTTTATTACATATTTTCCTCAATTACATTTCCAATACTATCCCAAAAGTCCCCCATAGCGCCCCCCACTTCCCTACCCACCCATTCCCATTCTTTTGGCCCTGGCATTCCCCTATATTGGGGCATATAAAGTTTGCAAGTCCAATGGGCCTCTCTTTCCATTGATGGCCGACTAGGCCATCTTTCGATACATATGCAGCTAGAGACAAGAGCTCCAGGGTTCTGGTTAGTACATCATGTTGTTCCAACAATAGGGTTGCAGATCCCTTTAGCTCCTTGGGTACTTTCTCTAGCTTCTCCATTGGGAGCCCTGTGATACATCCAATAGCTGACTGTGAACATCCACTCCTGTGTTTGCTAGGCCCCGGCATCGTCTCACAAGAGACAGCTATATTTGGGTCCTTTCAGCAAGATCTTACTAGTGTATGCAATGGTGTCAGCGTTGTTGTTGTTATTATAGTGAGCCTCATTCCACTTAGAAGCCCATGCCATCTATCTCAGAATGTCTGTATTTCTTCTCTACAATCTTTCACTTCACCCTGAGGACGAACCTAAATGCAGCTTTATGCTAGTCACTGACAACCATCATTAAGAGGGGAGAAAGTGTGTGTGTGCACACGCGCATGTGAGATAGCTGAGCAAAGTCTGATGATATACATGTATGAAAATGTCCTAGCGGAACAGTTACTTGGCATAGTTAAGTTAAATAGAAAGTTCCAGCCAGCCCATTCATTTTGTCCATTTCTTTTGTGATCAGGAAAGCCTACAAGCCCATGTGCTCTGACAAGCTTGAACAGTGGCGTTGTGAGAAGCCCTGAGCCCCCGTCCTTGCCGCTCCTGCCCCGTGGTCAGGAATGCCTCTTCCCTAAGGCTACCTCAGCTTGGCTCTTGCTATTTCTGTGAAGATGATCTGCCTCTGAGCCTTGTACCCTGTAGTGACACCACCGGACTCTAGAGGACTTTTTTTTCCGATGGGAGTGTGACTGGCGCACTGGACTGCAAACCCTTGCTTAGTAACGGCGAGGGTCTTGATGGGGGTTTCACAAAAGCGAGAGAGCCCTCCCCTGTCCCAAATAAAGGGCCAGACTTGATGTGTCTGTCAGTGTTTTCTTTCTACAGGGAAAGGGTGGAAATAGGGGAGGGCTCTGAAGTTCCAGGTCGTAGCCACTCCACCCGCTGCTGAAGGAGGAGAGCTTACCACAGGAACATGAACAGCATTTTCTGTATTAATTTGTTGGCCATCTAGCAACCACAGGGGATCCAAAGTTGTTAAAGGGGTTCACCCTACGAAGACTTGTAGGGGAGACAATGCAGATAGTTGTAATACAGGGAGCGGTGTTGCAAGACTAAGGAGAGGCTAGAAATATGTCTTGCATATACTTAGTTTTTTAAATGACACATTTATTTTTATGTTATCTGCATTGGTGTTTGCTTGGGTGTATATCTGTGTTAAGGCATCAGGTTCCCTGGAACTGGAGTTACAAACAGGTGTGATCTGCTATGTGGTTGCTGGGTTGTGGTTGTTGAACGGGGTCCTCTGTAGTGTTCGAAACCACTGATCCAGCTCTCCAGCCCAGCCCTGCCTATTCTTAGAGAAAAGATAATTTGCATCTGAGGGAAATGGAAAAATGGAGATCAAGAAAGCATCCAGGGGCAGGGGAATTAGCTCAGTGGATAAAGGGCAAGTGTGAGGACCTGGGTTTGACCCTTAGCACTTATATGAAAAGCTGGGTATGGTGGTGTGAGCTCTTGGTTTCAGTTCTGTGGAGGTGGACACAGGAGGATCCCTGGGGGTTGATGGCCAGTGAGTCTAGCCTAATCGTTCAGAGACTCTGTCCCCCAAAACAATGAAGTTAGCTCCTGAGAAGTGGAAACCCCAGGCTAATCCTGGCTTCGACACTCACATGCACAAATGTGTACCTGACATAAACACATGTGTACCTATACCTCAGCTCCCACAGAGGACGAGAGTGGTGGATCTTTTTTTTCTTAGCATCTCACTATACAGCTTGGGCCTGAATTTCCACTCATTATCTTCCAGCCACAGGCTCCAGAACACTGGAATTACAGGTGTGTGAGGTCACACACTTAGACTCTCAGGGGTGGAATTTAACTGGATTTGGAAATATAGGTGGGGGTTTGACAGGGTCAAGGGTGGTAGAAGTTATAACAGAATAGTTATGAGACAACAGATGATTGAGGGAGCTGAGGAATTTATTTTTTCAAGGTGAGCTGCGACAAGACCTCTGGAAATCACACATATACAGCATATACAGCACTTTCTTTCTTTCCTTTCTTTCTTTCTTTCTTTCTTTCTTTCTTTCTTTCTTTCTTTCTTTCTTTCTTTCTTTCCTTTCTTTCTTTTCTTTCTTTCTTTTCTTTCTTTCTTTTCTTTCTTTCTTTCTTTTCTTTCTTTCTTGTAGGCCTCGAACTCAGAAATCCACCTGCCTCTGCCTCCCAAGTGCTGGGATTAAAGGCGTGCGCCACCACTGCCCGGTGAAAGTTACCATTTCTTAAGAATGTATTCACATGGAGCCTTTTGGTTTGGTCTTTCTCTACCACATGTCTTGAACCCTTTTTGTTTGTTTTGTTTTGTTTTTTAATCTTTTTTTTTTTTAATTATATGTAAGTACACTGTAGCTGTCTTCAGACACTCCAGAAGAGGGAGTGCTTACGGATGGTTGTGAGCCACCATGTGATTGCTGGGATTTGAACTCTGGACCTTCGGAAGAGCAGTCGGGTGCTCTTACCCACTGAGCCATCTCACCAGCCCCCCCCCTTGTTTGTTTTTTAAGCTGACTGCTTGCAGAACTTTCCTTATTTTGATTGTAGGATGTGTGGCAGGGGTCAGATCCTGGCCTTGCCATTCGTTCTTGCTACTCATTGCTGGTCTGAGTGTGACCTGCTCACCTCTGTCCCATGTCCATGACCTGATTTCTCTTAAGAAGCTTTGAGTTAGGTGGTTTTCTGAGATTTCCTGCTTCAAAGCTGCAAAACTGTAATTCGATTCGCTACATTTTAAACTAGCCTGGAATGAAACTGTCTTCTTTCTACCTCCCAAAGATCTCCACCGTATTAGTTACTTTTAAAAAATATATGTGAGGACGTTCCAGATAAAACTTAGGGGGAGGATGGGTTTAAATGGCTCTTGGTTTGAGGATGCAGTTTGCTGTGGCAGGGAAGCCTTTGGCAGCAGGCTGTAGAGACTGTGTGCAGTTAGGAAGTCTGGAGAGATGAACGCTGGAATTATTTTCTCTTTTTTATACAGTCTGGAAACTCTAGCTCATGGGATGCTGCTGCTCAGGTTTAAGGCATGGTCTTTTCTCTTTACCTAAACATTTTGGAAACACCTTTATAGACACCCAGAGATATGGGTTTCTCTGGCAATTCTAAACCCAGTCAAGAGACAATGGAAACTATTGCACTACCCAATACCCTTTGAGGCTTCTTTTGTCTTAGCAATCATCAGCTCCTAAATGAAGCTCCTATGCTTAGCAAATCTATAGGCACAAATGAGGTGTGTGTGTGTGTGTGTGTATGTGTGTGTGAAGATCTGCCTTGTATCTGTGAAAACACTCCTAGGAAATAACTGGCATCCATCGTTACACTGTAGTGTAAATTTAAACACACCATGTCATCTCTCCTGTGACACTGAATGTTATCATTCCCATACTTGTCATGGTACAAAGGCTTCTCCAAGTCCCCAGGATTTATCCACGCCCTGAGCATGGGTGCGTGTGGAAGGGCAGAGTCAGAGGTTCATTCTGCTCCCTGAACTTGCATGTTTTCCCCTTAGCCATCAACTTGCCATAGATGCTGCTTCAGACAGCCTCATGGTTGAAAAAATATAAGGAACCAGCACCATCAAATGGCTAGAGAAGAAATGACAGCAAAGCTGGACTGTGTTGATGAGTGTCCTGGTTCTGGTCATGTCGGCTGCCTTTGCATTATCAGTGGGGAATACTTGAGGCAGCTATCCCATAAAGAGATGAGTTTATTAGCTCCATTGCCTTGGGGATTCAAGGTCCAAGATTTGAGAGTCTCACAGTGTGGGTTCTGTGAGGACGATGAAGAGCAGTGTACAGCTGTAGGACTGCCCATGGGATCAAGTGTTATGGATAGCAGATGGCCGAACATCAGATGGAACGGTTACAAATTGCATCAGATAGAATGGTTACAAGTGATGGATGTCGGTGTATCAGATCGAATGGTTACAAATGATGTATCAGATCTAATGCTACAGATGGTGGATGGTGGTGTACCACTGCACGATTGCACTTGGGATCAAATGACTCTGCCCTGCAACTGTGAATTGCACAAGGAAGACAGGAGAGACAGGATCATACAACCTTGCTCTAGGTTGGGGGGAGCAAGAACCAGAATGGGAGCTAGCATGTAATCAGTTTTTGTTTTTTAAAAATCCAGTCATTTATTGCTACCGAAGGTTGTCATACAAATGTGTGTGTACCCTCAACAGAGGAATGGATACAGAAAATATGGTCATTTACACAATGGAGTACTACTCAGCTATTAAAAAGAATGAATTTATGAAATTCCTAGCCAAATGGATGGACCTGGAGGGCATCATCTTGAGTGAGGTAACACAATCACAAAGGAACTCACACAATATGTATTCACTGATAAGTGGATATTAGCCCAAAACTTAGGATACCCAAGATATAAGATACAATTTGCTAGACGCATGAAACTCAAGAAGAATGAAGACCAAAGTGTGGACACTGCCCCTTCTTACAAGTGGGAACAAAACACCCAGGGAAGGAGTTACAGAGACAAAGTTTGGAGCTGTGATGAAAGGATGGACCATCTAGAGACTGCCATATCCAGGGATCCATCACATAATCAGCTTCCAAACGCTGACACCATTGCATACACTAGCAAGATTTTGCTGAAAGGACCCAGATATAGCTCTCTCTTGTGAAACTATGCCGGGGCCAAACAAACACAGAAGTGGATGCTCACAGTCAGCTATTGGATGGATCACAGGGCTCCCAATGGAGAAGCTAGAGAAAGTACCCAAGGAGCTAAAGGGATCTGCAACCCTATAGTTGGAACATGATGAACTAACCAGTACCCCGGAGCTCTTGTCTCTAGCTGCATATGTATCGAAAGATGGCCTAGTCGGCCATCACTGGAAAGAGAGGCCCATTGGACTTGCAAACTTTATATGCCCCAATACAGGGGAATGCCAGGGCCAAAAGAATGGGAATGGGTGGGTAGGGAAGTGGGGGGGGGTATGGGGGACTTTTGGGATAGCATTGGAAATGTAATTGAGGAAAATACGTAATTAAAAAAAAAAACAAAACAAATGCGTGTGTAGCTGGGCGTGGTGGCACACACCTTTAATCCCAGCACCTGGGAGGCAGAGGCAGGCAGATTTCTGAGTTCTAGGCCAGCCTGGTCTACAGAGTGAGTTCCAGGACAGCCTGGGCTACACAGAGAAACCCTGTCTTGAAAAACCAAAATAAATAAATAAAAAAAATAAAAATAAAAATAAAATGCGTGTATATCCATCCCTGTTATGTATCAGGATGGTGGGGCAGTCTTTCAACTGCTCTTTCCCTCGGTTCAGTTTCTGTGTAAGTGGAAACCACTTCCTAAGTAAGGCACACTGATAATGTTCTTTTGTCCAAGCGACAGCAGAGGGCATTTGCTACTCTCAGGCACACACTTGTGCCTAGTCTGTTCTTCTTTCCCCCACTAGCTTGTGTATTTTATTTACTCAATAATTAACATGGCATTCGCAGAATTATAAGTTGTCTTGTGGGAACAAATGTTACCTTTGTGACTCAGTCGAGCGTGATTATCCCGTCTGACAGACAGCTAGCACTAGCTAGCTCCTCCCCCCTTCCTTCTTCCAAGTGAAATGCTGTCACCTGCTGTCACCTCACATGGGATGATGAGGGAGCTGTTTTCTTCCTTTCCTATACACATGTCCTACCACCAAGCCACACTCTCCGTGCTTACAGCAGCAGACTTGACATGGGCAGTCCTCTTGGTATCTGGGAAGAAGCCGGATGGGAAACTGCCACTCTGTCTGGGATGACTTCTTGTGAGCAGAGTGTCCTGGAGGCTGGCAGCTGGGCATTTGTTCTGCTTCTCCAACTTCTCTTTCCTCTAGGTCTGGAACAGTTCCAAACCCCAGGCAGGAGGTTCAGGTGGGAGGTGGGAAGGCTTGAGGAAGATCTGTCATATAGTATCCACTGAGCTCACAGTGAGGACTCAGGTCAGTGCTCCACAAGATGGAGTCTCTCCTCTAACGATTTCTCCTCTGGGATATTTCCTCTGACACATCACTTGCAAAGGCAGTGTTCCTTTTCAGATGTTCTCTCCCTTCCCTTCCTCCACCACTTACTAATTAATCTCTGTCACCTATCTAATGTAACTATTAAGTAACGATGTACTAGACCACAGGGGCCCAGAAGTTATTAGAAGTTCTGTCCTCAGGAAACTTAACATTAGTTGGTGGTCCTCACCTTCCGGGTCTCCTAGGCCCACGCAGGACAAGGCATCTTCAGGTGGATTCACTACTTCTTCATTCATCCCTTAGGCGGTTCACAAGTACCGACTGTGGATTTGGTGAGCCCTGCTCCCGGTACTGCTTTTATGAATGAAGACAGGGCTCTAGAGACACAGTTAATTTGTTTCTTTTTCACTTACTTGCAGGTTTAGATCTTGCAATGGATTTTTTTGTTTGGGGTGGTGGTGGTGGTGGTGGTGGTAGGGGAGATGGAAACAAATTGGAGTTGAGTCTTATTCAGACAAGGTGCTACTTACCCAGAACGTGGCACTATCCTCACTGGTGGTCTGACAGGTTGTTTCATTAAAAAAAAAAAAAAGCTGTAGAAGAGTCTAGCTCCGAGGATTTCCTAATGTACTAAGTGGGTCTTTCGGATATCTCAGGCATCACCCGCTCTATTCTGGATGTTTCCTAATATCCTGCCACTAGGGGGCAGGGCAGTGGAGGGAGAGAAATTATTCTTGAGGTGACATGGAGGTGGCCCAGTGGGCAAGACCTCTTCTAGCACCTTTCCCCTCTACAACTCCTATCCTCGATGGAGAAGGCGAGTCTGGCTACAAGGTCAGTCTGGACTTCCGGCTCAGCATCCTCCTCAGAGCCGCCTTGACGTCCTTGTTTTTCAGGCTGTAGATGAGGGGATTTAGCAGTGGGGTCACCACACTGTACTGCAAAGACAACACTTGCTCCAAGGCTGAGCCAGATGCTGGAGTCATGTACCTTAGGAGGAATTACACAAAGGAGCGACGTGAACTCAGGAACTCAGGACGAGGATCACAACTCCATTAGGAGCTGTGGTCCATCCTACTCTCACTGAGCGCACAACTGGCACCTCAGGGTACCATCACCATGGCAACTGATGAGCTCTCCCAAGGCCAACTGTTTGCTAACTTCTCTTTGTGGTCAGGCTGGGTGTTAGTGTGGAACCTCACTCCCACACTGGGAAGTCAGTCATTTCTGCCTTCACTTGCCTCCAAGCACGGGTGAGATCACAGAGAGGAGTCAGCCGAGAACAAGTTCTGTGTACTAAGGGGCTCAGGTTAGGATCGTACTAAAGTGTTTCTACCGCACTTCCAACTCTTCCAAGCATCTTGGCTTGTAGCCATGACAACAATACTACCTTTTCTCTATATTCACAAGAATTCGGACACACTAGGTTCTCACTCAGTTTCTCACTCAGTTTCTTGCAACTTCAGTTTCTCGTAACTTCAGTTATGTGTCTAGTTCACAATACTGCCATTGTTTCCCACATGCATGGCTCTGAGGATTACTCTCACAATCATAGCCTATTGTCGTTGCCATTGTCGTCATCATCATCACCATCATCTGTGTATTAGTGTTTGTGTGCATATGTGTATGTGCACCGTGTGAATGACTGGTAGCTACAGAGGCCAGAAGAGGGTTCCTGGTCCCTTGGAACTGGAAGTAAGGATGGTTGTGAGCCACCATGTAGGTTCTGGGACCTGAACCTGGGTTCTCTGCAAGAGCAGCATGTGCATCTGACCACTGAGCCATCTCTTCAGTCCCAGCACATTATTTTTATAATGCCTGGTGGAATACATTTTTTTTTTTTTAGTTTTATTTTTCTTTGGCTTGAGAAGGAGCCCAAATCGGTGAATAAAGTGAGAGATGAAAGTGGATTAAGCAGAACATATGACTTTAACATCCTGAGATTAAATCATTGGGCATATCTAAGTATCCCTTGGGTTATTTCCCCAAGAAACATTATTACTTTTTCAACGGCATTATCTTCATCGGGACAAATGTGACTTATCAAGAGTGCTTGCTCCTTATGGACTCTGTGGACTTAATTTTAAAGATATCCAGGGACTGGGGATAGCTCAGTGGTTGAGAATACGGCTGCATTAATGAAGGACTGTAGTTCAGTTTGGAGCACACATGTCAGAGACCTCAGGACCACATGTACCTCTAGCTTCAGAGGATCTAGTGCCCTCATTAGGCCTCTGCACACATGTGATATGTGCATGCACATGCACAGATACACACACCCACATGCACACAGACACACATGCATGCATGCACACTCACAGATACATACACCCATACACACACATATACCCATACAAACACGTACATACAGGCATACACAGATATACACTCACATATAGTCATACACACACACATTCATGTGCACATATACATACACATACACACATACATACACATAGACCCATATATACACACACAGGCACACATACATGCACACTCACACATACCCATACATACACATGAACATACACACATATATACACAAACACAGACATACACACATGAACACTCATATACATACACATACATACATATATATACACACATACATACATTATACACACACAGACACAAGTAGTCTTAAAGGGGAAGGTATTCATCTAGCTATAATTTTTAGTCATCTATCTTTCTAATATTTCTGTGAAATAAGTAGGAGGAACCTTATTGCTGCTTTACGGTATCTGTGACATTTATCCCCAGGCTTGGGTGAGCGCTCCCACACATCCAGCTTTATCTTATCATTTCTCTCCCAGACACAGCAAAGGAGACAAACACTGGACAGTGGATTCATGTCCAGCTCAGGAGCAGAAGCACAGGCGTTATTTATCTGTCTCTTGGTAGGGAAAAGCTCGATGGTTAGAGATGCTTATACTTGAGAAAGGGGGAGACCGTGAAATATCCTTAGTTGGGGTCACAGCCATCTTGTTTGGGGCTTTCTGACGAATACTCTGTTCACTCTGCAAACTCAAGCTGTCTGCCTGACATGGAGGTTAATAATAACTGTGGCAGCGAGATTACACGCCAACACGGAGCCCGGCCACATCTGGAAGTTAGTGAACAGTTAGTGTCAAATAATCACAGTGTGGGCAAACTTTCCCTTGCAGGAAAGAGAGCTGGTGTCTCCCTCAAAGATGCTGTGCTTCTCTTCTTTGTCTAGCACTACATCAAAGTCTACCAAAGATTCTGCATTTCCCTTTGAGAGCTCTCAAATCATAGATTAATAAAGTATAAAAATGTTTAGTCTTTGTCTAAGCTCCTTTCTAGAACAGACAATTCAGCCTTTGGAAAAAATGGATTCTTTTCTTTTTCTTTTGGAGAAAGGGCCTCACTGGGCCACCCAGGCTTTGAACTTGTGACCCTCTTAGTGCTGGGGATTATAGGCATGTATGTACTCCTATGCCTGGCTTACAGGATCTCATTCTCATTCTCTCTCTCTCTCTCTCTCTCTCTCTCTCTCTCTCTCTCTCTCTCTCTCCTTGCCCCTCCCTCCATCCTTCCCTCCCTCCTTGTCTCTTTCCTTTCTCTCCCTTCCTCCTTCCCCTTTCGAAAACCTGCAGAGCTGTATAGGAGCTCAAGCCTTTGGAATTCCTTCAGGATGGTGTTTTCCTGCTGCATGGCAATGCTGTTCGGTAGGTCAAGGGCAGTTTAGGAGAGGGACACGCAGCACTATGAGTAAGAACTACCGCATGACACACCTGAACACTCCTGAACCATAAAAGATGGTAACCACAAGGAAATGGGAAGAACACGTGGAGAAGATCTTGCTCCGACCTGTGGCCGAGTTGATGCCCAGGGCTGTCTTGATGATACGGCTGTAGGATCCCAGCAGGAGGGCGAGTGAACCAAAACCTAAGGTCGCCAAGGTGGTCAGGATCGCAGCAATAGTAGTGTGGGGGTCAGAGCAGACCAACAAGAGCACTGGAGGAAGCTCACAGGCAAAATTGTGGATGACGTTCGGGCCACAGAAGTTCTCCTGAGCTAGCAGCAGGGTGTTAACCAGGCCGACACACATTCCTATGGCCCCAGATACAGCCACCATCCCAGAACATACCTTTCCATTCATAGTGACCACATACAACAGCGGGTGGCACACAGCCTGGAACCGGTCATAGGCCATGGCGGAAAGGAGGCAGGCTTCGGTGGCCCCAGAAAATATGACCAGAGCGATCTGAATGAAACACCCAAGGAAGGATATGGTCTTCCGCTCAGAGGTAAGGTTACTTAGCAACTTAGGCACAATGACGGAAGAGTAGAAAGCGTCCATGAAGGAGAGGTACCTCAGAAAGAAGTACATGGGGGTGCGAAGGTGGGCGTCAGAGCTGATTAGCAGCAGCATCAGCAGGTTCCCTGAGAGGGTCAGGAGGTAAATCACCAAGAACAGTATGAAGAGCAGCACCTGGATCCGAGGGTTGCTGGTTAGACCCAGGAGCACGAACTCAGTGACATTTCTAACTTCCATGAAGCATGCAAGCTGAGGGACAAGTACTGAGAAGATTGCTCAGCTGTGTTGTGCCCTGTGTGCCCAGGATGGTAAACGGAGCTTCTGGATGGTGAATTGCGCAGACTCGAGGGTGGGCCAGGCGGGGCGAGGGGATTGCCCGGATGTGGCTTTCCTTCTGTGTGGGATCCTCAGCTCTTTCTTGCTCAGAGCAGTGAGATCCTGGCCAAAGGGGAGAAGGTGTGTGGAAAGCGTGTAGAGGAGACCTGGGAAGGCAGGGAAGGAGAAGGAGGGTTAGAAATTAGGAGAAAGAACGGGAAGAAGTTGAGGACAGACCCCAGGACACTGAGAGGTGTTCTGCTCTGCTTCCAAAGGGAGTCAAGCTGCAGTCGCAGGAGGATTGACCAGCACAGCAAATCAGCAGCAAACGTTCTGGCTGTCTGGATGACAGACCATAATGATGTCTGAATAACTGCTGGAAGCGCTGTTGATACAGCATGAGGTACACGCCCTCTCTCTGTCTTCATGGGTTTGTAAATCACTTGAATTTTTCATAAAAACGATTTAGTAGAGTAGGTCAGATGTCTTAGCCAGTAAAGATGCTTGATCACCAAGGCTGATGATCTGAGTTCCGTCCCTGGGACCCATGGGGTGGGAGGAGAGTGCCGACCCTTACATGTTATCCTCCGAGCTTCACATACGTGCAGTGGATTCACGCACCACCTCCAATAAATGTAAGGGAAACATTTGGAAACATAGATGTTTTCCAAGGTCCGTTCCAGTTTAGACACCCTAAGAAAGACATTGTCTTTTTTGGGTGCGTTTACTACTGAATAGAAATCCCTGTCCCCCTGTATGCTACTCCAAGCAGAAGTGGCACACAGTCTAATGGAAGCTAGATGGGGGAAGCCCTCAAAACAGAGGCTCAGGATGTGTGTGTGCATCAGCCCTTCCAAAGAATTCTAGTTTCAGCAAATCTACAATGTGCTCGGTTTTCACTGCACTCTCAGGGTTTAGCCCAAGACCTGAGATTCTCTGAATTAGATATGGATGAAGCCCTACCAAATTTAGACCACTCAGCTTCTGCACATTACAGCTATCATCTCCCCCAAGGGAGGAGGGGTAAACGGTACTTGGTAGAATGGACAAGGTTCAGTTGAGACCGGAGGAAGGAAAAGAAGGTGCCTCTCTTCTTCTCAAAAGATAACTCAGGTTCATAAGTGGGGATCTGATCTCTCTCTCCTTATGACTCCTCCCCTTCTGGGGTCCCCGACTGGGCAGCTGTAGGGAAAGATGGATGTGAATAAGGCTTATCCTTACCCGGATCCCAAGGCCCAAACCTGCTGTGTTCGGAGGAAGATGCATGGAACACATCCTTTCCAGTGCTGCACAAAGGCACAGGTATGACTTGGTTTCTGTGGGCTCCCCTCGGCTCAGTCCTAGGGGATGCAGGCAAGGGACTTCTGGGAACTGAGCTCTTTAAGTTTTGGTGATGAGCCTTAGCCTTTAATGGCTGAACTGTCTCTCTAGCTCACAGGAGACTTCTGAATAAGGCTTCATCCCCATAGTCTTTATGTCCAAGGGGAAGGGTAGTTTTCCAAAATTCCACTTACAAATAACAATGGCCAGAGGGACTTGGAGTCATCCTCAGACCTGAGAGGATGAAGGAAGTCCCTAGAGAGACCCTTAAGCAGGTCCGCTCTGAATCTGAGTGGGTCCTCGTGGCTGACTCTTTCTCTGTGTTGCCCTTGTAGTGGGTTACATCACACAAGAGGGCCCTGAGGCAGCCAGTATTCTGGTTTTAGTTCTATTATTATATAAAAATATCATGGATATATGAGTAGGTTATAGGTATATGCATTGCATATAGGCACAAAATTCTGAAAACACACACATGCACATGCATAGACACACAGACACACGAGCATGCACACACACAAATGCACTTGAGCACACACAGACACACACACACACACACACACACACACACACACACACACACACACACACGCACACCCCGTTTTACCTTCCAGTATCACCCAGCTCTGCTTACATATCTACTGTGCCTCCTGCCTTAGATTCCTTCCCTAGAGGAAGGGCATTTTTATTAAGTATCATGTTACCGTGTTGTTCAGATATCTCCACAAATCTAATAAAATGTTTAGCTGACCAAAAAAAAAAAAAAAAAAAAAAACCTCTGAAAAAGTTGTTATAGTATTTTCAACTTAAACATTCTTTACACGGAACACATTTGCGACTTTTCTTACTCAGATATGAACTTTAAAGAGTTTAAAGCATGGCCTCTTGTTCTTGAATTATTATTGTAGCGCACATACTTGCTTTCACACTTATAAATATGACCTGTGGAGTTTTAGTGTCGCTCATGTGTCCATGTATTTAAGGCTGGTTGCTTGGGGTTGGCACTCCTATCGGGGGCGCGTCCCTGGAGTAGACTGGTTAGTCCCTCTCTCGGTGGTCATTTCTTCCTTGTGGTTCTTCATCTAGGAGCGGGGCCTTGATTCCCCATCCTCAATGGCATGCCAACCGTTGTCACTTTTCAGGTTTTGTTTAGGTGGCCACATTGCTGAGATTTTGTGGGTACAGCTTCCCTGTCATGTATAATCACTGTCTCAAAGCAGATGCCCTGGTCCTCTGGCTTCTGTGACCTCTCCACCCCTTGTTCCATGGTGTCCCCTGAGCCTCGAGTGTAGAGTATGTTGTAGAAGTGTCCGTTGGTGTTGGGCACCCTATGTCCAGGGTTCTGTGGGTTTTGACCATTTGTATGTTTCTGTAGTGGTCTGTGCTTCCGAAAGAAACTTCATGAATTTGGGGAGTGGGGGCATGGGAGGGGCTAGAAGAGCTGAAGAGGGAGGGGGAAATGATGTAAATACAGTACTCAAACTAAATTCTCAAAAATAAACTGGGCTTTGTGTGTACGCTCCTTTAGTCCCAATACTTGGGAGACAGAGACAGGCAGATCTCTGTGAATTTGAGGCTAGTCTAGTCTACATAGCAAGTTCCAGGACAGTCAGGACTACATAGAGAGACTGTTTTAGAAAATCACATGTGTGTGTGTGCTTGTGTGTATGTGTGTGTGTATGTATATGTATGAAGTGGAAATTTCTGGTTTCTTTGGAAACTCAGTTGTGTCATGTGATGTTTTTCTGGAAGCCGTCTTGTGAGAGGATGGTTTGCTGAAGCAGATACACGAGAGGGCATGTGTTGGTTTGCTGAAGCAGGTACTTGAGAGGGCACTCCATGTTTAGAAAAAATATAAATATAACCCCACAGACAGTGAGAAGGCTCTCTTGCACTGCTATGCCTTGCAACATTTCGCTGATCTTCCTTCGTAGAGAGAAACGCACCAAAGAGCGTCTTGTGGTATTGCAATCGAGTCCTGCTGCTTTGGCTGACTTGCATTGATCGGTGGGGCTTTGCAGTTTCTGCTGGATTGAGCAGCTGCTACTGATTCATGCTTGGTGTTTGCTGTTGGCTTGGACTGCTGGGGTCCTGACTACGAAGAAATCACCCCAAAGAACTGCTTCTAAACAGATCCACAAACCCCTTTCCCCTATTAATCTCCTTCTGCTACCTCTGATTTGTGGGCTAGAGGAAGGTTAAAGCATTTAAGAATCCTAATTGAATAAGTTTAGAAAAATCTAAGCCTAAATGTATGTATGCACACTCGAGTACGTACACACACACACACACACACACACACACACACACACACATATCATATGAACTTGGAAGGGAGTAGGGGTGTGGGGGAATTGAAAAAGGAACTGGAGGGAAGGGGATGGAGGATAGACTTGATCAAGACACATTGTATCCATGTATGAAATTCTCAAATAAAAATTGTTTTCTTTAAAAACAAATTGTTTTCTTTAAAAACAAAGCCCAAACCATTCTGGTGTTGTTAAAAGGGAAGCTATGTTGCAAACTACTGTCACAGTGGTTGACAAAGCAAATGGAAAGCAGCACTTAGCTGAAGACATGGCTCAGAAGCGTGGGCATAGGGCTTTGGATCCCCAAACCCCAAGTAAAGCCCAGGTGGGCGTGGCACCGGGTGGGCATGGCGCTGGTCAGGCATGGCACCAGGTGGGTGTGACAGTGGCCGGCAAATCGCTGGCGTGGCACCGGGTGGGCATGGCGCTGGTCAGGCATGGCACCAGGTGGGTGTGACAGTGGCCGGCAAATCGCTGGCGTCGCTTTGGGTGGGCGTGGCACTGGGTGTGCACAGCAGCCCCTGCAACCCTGGCACTCAGAGCAGAAGATGGGACCCTTGGGGCAACCGTAGCTTCATAAAATGAGTCTGGTTGATTTTTTTCTCCCCCACCCCTATTTTGTTTGTTTGTTTGTTTGTTTGTTTTTCGAGACAGGGTTTCTCTGTGTAGCCCTGGCTATCCTGGAACTCACTCTGTAGACCAGGCTGGTCTCGAACTCAGAAATTCGCCTGCCTCTGCCTCCCAAGTGCTGGGATTAAAGGCGTGTGCCACCATGCCCGGCTTCTTCTTCTTCCTTCTTCCTTCTCCTTCTTCTTCTTCCTCCTCCTCCTTCTTCTTTCTTCTTTCTTCTTTCTTCTTCTTCTTCTTCTTCTTCTTCTTCTTCTTCTTCTTCTTCTTCTTCTTCTTCTTCTTCATCTTCTCCTTCTCCTTCTCCTCCCTCTCCCTCTCCCTCTCCCTCTCCCTCTCCCTCTCCCTCTCCCTCTCCCTCTCCCTCTCCCTCTCCCTCTCCCTCTCCCTCTCCCTCTCCCTCTCCCTCTCCCTCTCCCTCTCCCTCTCCCTCTCCCTCTCCCTCTCCCTCTCTTTCTTTCTTTCTTTCTTTCTTTCTTTCTTTCTTTCTTTCTTTCTTCTTTTTGTTGTTGTTGTTGTAGTAATCTTGGGTAATAGAGGAACGATCATTTTTCTGTAAGTTTGGTTGCATTTATTTGTAAAGCTTTTGCATTTGTTTGAGAAAAATAATCATTTTTTAAAAAAATCATCTTTTGAATGAGAGTCAGGACCACACAGAGAAACTCTGTTTCAAAAAAAAAAAAAAAAAAAAAAAGAGTTGTCTCGGTCCTGGTATCTGTTCACAGCAGTAAACCCTAGCTAAGACACATGGATAGATCCTTACAAGTAAATTGGAGGCTGGAGAGATGGCACAGTGGTTAAGAGCACTTGTTGCTCTTGCAGAGGATGCTGGTTCAGTTCCCAGCACCCATGTGACAGCTTATAATTGCCTGTGAGTTCAGTGTCGGGGGATCCGATGATCTCTTCCAGCCTCCACTGGCCTTCAGGAAGGTGATGCACATATGCACACACAGGCAAAGCATCTATGCACATGAAATAAAAACGATCGACCTTCAGAAACCTTGAGGCACATGCCACTCGTCCATCAGTCCCTTCTCAGTGCACGGACATCCTTGAAGTGGGTCTCGTCCGTTTGTCTTACTCTTCTTACAGCTGCAGGTGGTATAGAATAGTGCAGAGTTAATGCGTTCATTAGAAATAAATGCCTTTCCTTCTAATAACAAACAATGCTGCAGTTAAATAGTTGTGCAAATGTCTTTTCCCTTTCCTTCTTTCTTTCTTTCTTTCTTTCTTTCTTTCTTTCTTTCTTTCTTTCTTTCTTTCTTTCTTCCTTTCATGTACATATGCACTGTAGCTGTCTTTAGATACACCAAAGGAGGGCATCAGATCCCATTACAGATGGTTGTGAGCCACCATGTGGTTGCTAGGATTTGAACTCAGGACCTCTGGAAGAGCAGTCAGTGCTCTTAACCACCGAGCTATCTCTCCAGCCCATAAATGCCTTTTCTTGTTTCAGCATTTGTGCAGAATTAACTCTGAATTTGTGGCTCTAAAGACAAGCAAATAAAAAACGGACAAAGCTCACCAAATTGCCTTCTAAAAGGATATGATTTTCTGTTTCACTTAGTTTGAATTTTCGTCTAAGTGTGGTATAAAAATAAATTCTGAAAGTGGAGGAGCCTCCCCCACCCCCAACAACCCAAACTCTTTCCCATGGTTTTCTCTGTACCTTGGCTGGAGAGGCCAGTGAGAGAAACTTCAGGGCACTTTGCAGCTTCCAGCTTATTAAGCATTGGCTCTTCTGGAAAGAAATCTCCAAAGCAAAACTAAAAGCCGCCAGTAACCGCATTAACCCTAACTCTGATTTGTAACTTGTAATTCTTAGGTGCAACTGAGCTGTCTGGAATGGGGTCCCTGGAATGCTAATTTGCATCAGTGGGAAGAAATGAGGTGATTCAAAGTGCAAGAGACATGGGGAAAGCTGTTCAGCCAGATCATGGGGCTTTTGGTGTGACTTAGGATGCAGAGTGTCTGTCTGAGCTCTTCATAACGCATACACAGGTCAGAGCCATATTCAACTGCAACGATGCCTACGGCAAGAGCCACAGTGTGTAGGGGGGCAAATGCCTCCTTTCTAATGTTCACCTACCTTAAGAAAAAAGTTTATTGGCGGCTGGAGAGATGGCTCAGTGGTTAAGAGCACCGACTGCTCTTCCAAAGATCAATTCCAGCAGCTCTGTGGGATGTTGTGTAGGAGCTTGGAAGATAATGTTGAGAACAGTGCAAACAATGGAGGCCTGGCTTATGAAATTTCAGAGGGAAGATTAAATAAAGACTCTTATCAGGGTCGTTGCTGTTTTGATTGTGAAGATTCTGTGGTTTTGGTTGGCTGGGGCTGAGGAATCAGCTGTGATTTACAAGATATCAGAACTACTAAAGCAAAACCTTTGCATTACTGGGACTATTGATGCTGGTTAGCTGGAGCTAAGAAATTAGCGGTGATTAAGAAGAGACCAGCATCATTGAGGTGAAATCTTCTGGGAAGTGTTTTCTTAGAGCATAGAGACTGTGTTCCAGAGATAGCCAAGGTTGTACCTCATGCTGCAGCTGGATGTGATAATGTGTAAGAGTCACCCAGTGGTACTGGTTTTGAAGGCATGAAGGGGTCATGAAGAGCAGATGAGGCTTGGCACTGTTGGAGGCCATGGAAGGCCATTGGTGAAGGGGCAGCCTCAGTTGCAATTGATGGTCCAGGACTTGAAGGGGTCACACAAGGGAGTTGATGCTTGGCACCATAAAGAGAGCTTTGGTGAAGCCTAGTTGCAGCAGAAGACAGCAGTGTTTTGGAGATGCCAGTACCATGAGATGACCACCAAGAGCAGCAGCAGCAGTGGAGTGCAGGCAGCTGGAGCCTAGAAGACAAGGTGTGTGCTACAAAGGGCAGGGCTGGAGAAGTGACCCAAGCCCTTGGAGGAATTCAGAAGATCGTGAGTGGATCCCAGACAATGGAAAGTTGGAGTTTGATTTTGCTTTTGATTGTGACTGTGACCTGATATTTTTCCCTCTTAAAGTAAGAAGGTATTTTTATTGGAACCCACAATTAAGAGACTTAGAATTTTTAAAAGACTTTGAATTTCAGAATGGCTAAGATCAAAACCTCAGGTGACAACACATGTTGGAGAGGATGTGGAGAAAGAGGAACACTCCTCTATTGCTGGTGGGATTGCAAACTGGTACAACCTCTGGAAATCAATCTGGAGGTTCTTCAGAAAATTGGAAATATATCTACCGGAAGACCCAGCTATGTCACTCTTGGGAATAAACCCAAAAGATGCCCCACCATGTCACAGGGGCATGTGTTCCATCCACTATGTTCATAGCGTTCTTATTTGTGATAGCCAGAAGCTGGAGACAACCCAGATGTCTCACAACAAAAGAATGGATACCGAAAATGTGGTTCATTTACACAGTGGAATACTACTCAGCTATTAAGAATGAGGACATCCTGAGTTTTGCAGGTAAATGGATGGAACTAGAAAATATCATCCTGAGTGAGGTAACTCAGACCCAAAAGGACATGCATGGGATGGACTCACTAATAAGTGTGTGTGTGTGTGTGTGTGTGTGTGTGTAGCAGTTAGAAAAGAGCACCCGATCCAACCAAGTACCACTCCAGTCATGAGAATACAATCTCACAAACGTGAGATTTCACATCACTCACCCGATCCAGAAGGGCAGTCTTGTCTCAGACACCCAGTGTGGCCACTTAGCAATGAGAAACACAAATGAGAAAGTCCAGTCACCACAGTGAAGGCCATAGAGTATGAGTGCTTGGTTCAGGAACCTCTCGGGGGCCTGAGGTGGCAGTGCACGCCTTTGATCACAGCACTTGGCAGGCAGAGGCAGGTGACCTCTGAGAGTTTGAGGTTAGCCTGGTCTGCATAGTTCTAGGGCAGCCAGGGCTATGGAGAGAGACTCTGTCTCCAAAACCAGCCAGCTAAGCAAGCAAGCAAGCAAGCAAGCAAGCAAGCAAGCAAGCAAGCAAGCAAGCAAGCAAGCAAATAAAACCAAAGACAAAACAAACAAACAAACAAACAAACAAACAAACAAACCACCAACAAAAAACAAACCCAAAACCCCGACCCCCCAAACTAACTAACAACAACAACCCCAAACCAAAACTCCAGTTAACCAACCAACCAAAAGGAAAGGAAAAAAACAAAAAAACAAAACAAACCCAAACCAAACCTCCCAAACCAGACGCCTCCCACCCCCCAACACCGGAACGGACTGGGAATGAGGGATGCTCACCTGAGTCCCAGTGGTCTCAAAGAGACCGCCTCTCATCATCATTGTATTATAAAGGCTCCAACATAGCAACACTCAGATCCTAAGGTATGTGTAGGTAAGGGTGTGGGGGATGCACATGGGGCCTTCATGCCCCTCAGTATGAGTTGCTCTCCCTGAACCTCCATGCGTTCACCAACCCAGGACCTCTCTGTTCAAGCATGTTTTTTTTTTTTTTTTTTTTTTAAACAACAACATACATTTTATTCATCCATCCTTTGGAAGTTCTATACATGCATACGATGTATTTTGATTGTATTCACCCTCCCTACCCCCCTCCAGCTCCTCCTGGATCCCTTCTTCCATGTCCCTTCTCCTCAGCTTTATGGTCTCCTGTTTTTAAACACAACTCATCGAATCCAGTCAGTGCCGCCCCTATACACGTGGGTGTGGGGCAGTTCACTGCTGCGTGGTCAACCCACCACACACCTAAAGAAAACGGGCTCTCTTCCCACGACAGCTGTCAATTGCTGAGCTCTCAGCTAGGG
This sequence comes from Mus caroli, assembly GCF_978045245.1. Lineage (NCBI taxonomy): Eukaryota > Metazoa > Chordata > Mammalia > Rodentia > Muridae > Mus > Mus caroli. The sequence continues at coordinate 5,674,185 of NW_028227271.1, forward strand.
GTGCAGGCTCGTGTACTGTTACCCCATCCATGCTGAAATGAGGACTGGCTTGGGTTTGTGTGGGTCTTTTGCAGGCAGCCACAGCTGCTGTGAGTTCATGAGTAGAACCATCTTGCTATGTCTAGAAGATTCTGTTTTGCCCTGGTCCTCACTGACTTCTGGCTCTTACAGCCTTTTCTTTCCACCTTCATAGATGTTCTCTGGGTCTTCTGAGGAGGCTCTTTGATGTAGATGTCCCACTGATGGCTGAGAACTCCACTGATACTTTGTCTCTGTATTTGACCAGTTGTGAATCTTTGTATCAACAGCTATACAGATGCTCCTCTAATGAGGACTAGCGCTGCATTCATCTGTAGGTTTAGAGATACCCACTTAAAAGACAGTTTGATACTATGTTCAATTAGCAAAATAATATCAGTAGGTTCAGGTCTAGGACCTATGAGTTCCATAGCTATGGAGCCTTGGCCAGGTCTAAAGTACCAGGTGTGGATTTCCTCCTGTTATGTGGGCCTTAGAACCAACCAGAAAGTGGTGATAGGAACATCTTTTAGTGTTCACTGGCAATCTGCTTTCTACTTTACCTAGGGTTATGCTAATGTAGTCTAGAGTCCCTAGACAGCTTCAGGATGAGAAGTGCTCATCAGAAAGACTCAATGTGTGGCGGGAGGGTAGAGACTTTCATCCCGGAAGATATCTGGAGATGAGGCTTCATCCACTCTTCAGCATTGACCGCTTACCAGAATTTGATGGGAAGACCCTGTTGCCGAAGACACTATACACTTTGGTCCCAGGACCTAGAGAAATCGAGCTGTTTGTTATACTGACCTGGAAGCTTCCTCCCTGAAGGCTGGCATTCACTAGTACCAGATGACGCTATGCTGGCTGCTGGGGAGAAACCCATCAAGATGGAATGGCAGTACAGCTTTGATTTGATTATCTGATGGCTAGTGAAGTTGAACATTTTTCATTTCTATTGGCTATTTGTATTTCATCTTTTGGAATCAATCATTTCATTAGCTTATTTTATCAATTGGGTTGCTTTTGTGTGTTCTTTGCATATTCTAGATATTAATCCCCTGTCAAAGGTATAGCTATCAAAGATTTTTCTCCTATTTGTAGGCTCCATATTCAATTGGCCATTTCTGTACAGAAACCTTTTTATTTTAAGAGGTCTTACTTGTCAATTGTTGGCCTTATTTTTTTGAGTGACTGGAGTCCTTTTCAGAAAGTCTGTGTTTATATCTTGGGTGTTTGTTTTGTTTTGTTTTGTTTTGTTTTGTTTTGTTTTGTTTTGTTTTTGTGAGACAGGGTTTCAGGGTTTCTCTGTGTAGCCCTGGCTGTCCTGGAACTCACTCTGTAGATCAGGCTGGCCTCAAACTCAGAAATCCGCCTGTGTCTGCCTCCCAAGTGCTGGGATTAAAGGTGTGCGCCACCACTGCCTGGCCATATCTTGGGGTCTTAAGTATTTTTTCCCTCTATAAGTTTCAGATTGTGTGTATGTGTATGTGTGTTAACGTGTGCATATGTGTTTGTGTGTGTGCTTGTGTATATGTGGGCATGTGTATGTGTGTATGTGACTCTGTGTGCATGTGTATATGTGTTTGTGTGAATGTATGTGTACATATGTGTTTGTGTGTGTATGAGTATGTGTGTGTGTGCATATGTGTTTGTGTGTGTGTGTGTGTGTGTGTGTGAGCACATAACCCCCTTTCTCAGACAATCTTAAATGTCATTCCTCATTGTGTACCATTTTTCCTGGTATTTTGAAAGGGGATTTCTCACTAGGATCTGGGATTTGCTGTAAGTTGGGATGATTATGCAGTGAGCTCCAGGGATTCACCTGTCATTGTCTCCCCATCACTTCTATTACTATTATGCTAGGACTTTTACGTGAGTGTGGGTACCTAGGTCTCCATGCTTTACCAACCAAGCTACCTCTCCAGCCCTGTGCCAGGTCCTACACTGAGGTCTTTATCCATTTGGACTTTATTCTTGTAGAGGGAGAGATATGGGGGTCTAGCTTCATTCTACACTGGGTCTAACCTCATTCTTCTACAGAGGGGTATCCAGTTCTCTCGGTATCATTTGCTGAAAAGTCTGTCTTCTATCCAGTATACACCCTTGGAATTTCTGAAAAGGACTAGGAGGCTGCAGCTGTGGAGTTGCATCCCAGCCTTCTGTTATATATACTTCATGGATTTGTGTTTGTGCCAACATCATTCTGCTTTTACTCCTGTGGCTCTGTAGTTTATGTTGAAATCATGAATGCTGACTCCCCAAGCCTTATATTTTTCTGCTCAGGATTTTTTCAGATTCCTTGGTACTTTTGTGTTTCCACATTGATATTAAGAGAACTTAAAGGGAGGGTAATATATATATATATATATATATATATATATATATATATGGATGAAAAAGCCATGGGAAAATTTAAAATTCATATATTTTATATGTATATGTAAATACACTATAATATATATGTGTATACAAACATTTACACACACACACTGTTTAGATGGAATTATGTCACATGGGTGATGATATTTATGAAAGAGCCATAGATTGTCCGTACAAAACCCCAGTGGCCCACAGGGGAAACCTCTCTTCTTTAAGTTGTAAGTCATTGCAGTGGATGTGGGGTTCAAGGGACTCCCAAGACAATGAAGGCTACTGCCACTGACCTTGTTTGCTTCCGAGAACTTGGAGGTAAGACCTTACCACTGAGGACACCACATACTTGGGACAGAAGACTCAGAGGAGCTGACCTGGAACTGTACTTGTGTGTACACTGGGGAGATCATGAATCCTGGGGAAGGTTCCGTCTGCCATTTTCCTAAGCCAATATAATTTTGAAATACTGATAATTATATTTAGATAAACACATCTCTCATCCCTTATCAAAGAAACTTTTTTTTTTCCCCAGCAAATAGAGAAAAGTGTGGAAATCCACTCTGAGGAACAGATGAAGGGACATGACCATGTCCGTGTCCCAGACCCGTGGAAGGCTCAGGAGAAAGGCAAAGCCTTCCTCTGGTCCAAGTACAGACATTAGGAATTATTGACCTTTAGCTAAAACTGGTGTGGACAGAAACTATGAGCCGCTGATCCTTCCTCCTGGCTGGTTATCGCCTGAGACTGCTCCTTGTAGAGGTATTCTATGGAGAGTGGCTAAACCTTCCTTCTTGATTCAGATGTATAAAATAAACTCTTTAGGTTTCTCGGCTGCTGCTGGCCTATCTCTATCAATGTGCATGGCCCTACTGATCCCAGCTTTTGTGTATGTGTGTGTCCTAGTTAGGGTGACTAGTACTGTGATAAAACATCGTGACCAAAGAAACTTGGGGAGAGAGAGTTTATTTCACCTTATACTTCCAGATAACAGTCTATCAATGAGGGAAGTCAGGGCAGGAACTCAAACATGAGTCAGGAACTCAAAGCTGATTCAGAGGCCATGGAGGGATGCTGCTTACTGGCTTGCTCCTCATAGCTTGCTCAGCCTGCTGTGGACCATCAGCCTAAGTATGGTACCACCCACAATGGGCTGGGCCTTCCCCATCAACTGCTAATTAAGAAAATGCCCTACAGCTGGATCTTATGGAGATGTTTTCTCAATTGAGGTTCCCTATTTTAAGATAGCTCTAGCTTGTGTCAAGTTAACATAAATGTAGACAGCACAATGGACCCCTTGTCAACTTGACACACAAGCACATCACTGTTCAGCCATGGCATTTCCTTTCTTGTTCATCCCCAAGGTCACACATTACATCCACATTGACATGAATATTACAAAATTTTAAAGCCTTTAAAAAACTCTAAAGTCTTTAGAAATTTAAACACTTAACAATTCAATATCCGTAAAGTCCAAAGTGTCTCAACCATGGGCTACTGTATAATCAGAAATAAATTAAATACTTTCTAACTCAAAGTAAGAAAGGGAAGAAGCAGGGCACAGTCACAAATCTGCACAAAGCACAACAAGACTCCAAAAGTGTAGAGAACTCAATGTCCACTCAGGATCTTCTGGACTCCTCCACAGGGCTCGCTTGTATGGTTCTGTCCTCCGTAGCACACACAGTTTGTCTTCCAGGTACCAGCTGGCTCCACTCCATTGTTGCTGCTGCTCTTGGTGGTCATCACATGGTACTGGCATCTACAATACACTGGAGTCTTCTGCTGTAACTGGGCTGCGCTTTCACCAATAGCCTCTCCTGGACTCTCTTCATGGTGCTTCAATTTCTCTTTATGATCTCTTCAGTCCTGGAGTTTCAACTGATACTGAGGCTGCACCTTCACCAATGGCTTCTCCTGGCCTCTCACAGTGCCAAGCCTCAGCTGCTCTCCATGACCCCTTCACGCCTTCAAAACCAGTACCACCTGGGTGACTTTTATATTCCCAACCTTGGCTGCCTCTGGAACACAGCTTGTGTGTACCAACCCTGAGGCATGTTCCCAGAAGGCCTGGGATGCTGATCTCTTCTTAATCATATCCAGTTCTTCAACTCCAGGTAACCAGCATCCATTGTCCCAGCAAAGCAAAGGCCTTACTTTAGTGGCTCTGGTCTCTTGTTAATCACAGCTGATTCTTCAGTTCCAGATGGTCAGATCACAGACTCCACACAAATGTCCCTGTAGAGTCTTTTTTTTTTTTTTTAAAGATTCATTTATTTATTATATGTAAGTACACTGTAGCTGTCTTCAGACACTCCAGAAGAGGGCATCAGATTTCGTTATGGATGGTTGTGAGCCACCATGTGGTTGCTGGGATTTGAACTCGGGACCTTTGGAAGAGCAGTCGGCACTCTTAACTACTGAACCATCTCTCCAGCCCCCCTGTAGAGTCTTTATTTCCCTCTGAAACTCCAGAAGCTGGGCCTCTGTCTTCTGCACTGCTCTTGATCATTTTCCAAGCTCCCACAAAACAGCCCACTGAGCTCTCAACATTCAATTGCTTTTCTAGCCCAAAGTTTTAAAGTCCTTGCATAACCCTCCCTGAAGCAAGACTGTCAGGTCTGTCACAGCAATACCCCATGGGCATGGTATCAATTTCTGTCCTAGTTAGGGTTACTATTGCTCTGATGAAACACCATGACTAAACTTGGGGAGAAAGGGCCTATTTCAGCTTATACTTCCAGGTAACAGTCTATTACTGAAGGAAGTCAGGGCAGGAGCTCAGACAGGGCAGGATCTTGGAGGCTGGAGCTGATGCAGAGGCCATGGAGAGGTGCTGCTTACTAACTTGCTCCTCATGGCTTGTTCATGCTGCTTTTGTGTAGCACCCAGGACCACCAGCCCAGGGATGGCATCACCTCCAATGGGCTGGGACCTCCCCCATTGATTATCAATTAAGAAAATGCCTTACAGCTCTAGGTGATGGAGGCGTTTCTCAATTGTGGTGTCCTCTTTTCAGATAACTCTTAACTTGGGTCTAGTTGACATAAAACTAGTCAGCACAGTGTGTCTGTGTGTCTGCATGTCTGTAGGTTTGTCTTTGGTTTCCACATTCCCCTGTCACCCAGTTAGGTCAGTCCCTAAGCCATGCAGATCACAGAAATTCAAACTGGACAGAATGCAGAGACACCATGGGGTGACCAGCCCCAAATAATATATCTACAATGTAACCTCTATACCGGAGGCTCAGGGAGCATTGGGGAAAAGGGAGAGAAAGGATTATAAGAGCCAGAGGACCTGGATGCCTGCTGTGAAGTAGGGTGTTCTGGACATGACTGGGATGCTGCACTCGTGAAATCCCAGCAGTATGCCACCGAAACCAGATCTGCTCCTCATGGCTTGCTCAGCCTGCTTTGCTGTACAGCACCCAGGACACCCCCACCCCCACTAATAGTAACTACAGAACTTAAGGTCACGAAATTTAGATTGGGGACATGGGAGGAGTTGGAGGGAGAGAGGAGAGAGAGAAATGATATAAATTCAATATCAAATTCTTATTTTGTCTTTTTTTTTTTTTCCAGAGCTGAGGACCGAACCCAGGGCCTTGCACTTGCTAGGCAAGCGCTCTACCACTGAGCTAAATCCCCAACCCCCAATATCAAATTCTTAAAAAAAAAGAATTAAAAAATGCATGAAGTTGGGGATGGGGTGGTGGGTATGGATGTTGAAGAAGTGAGAAGAAAGTAAGGGTGAATACGATCAGAAGACATCGAATGAACTCAAAAATTAATAGGAATATTTTAAAAATAAGGTATCAATTTAGGGTTATAATTCTCTACTGTGTAACTTAGGAAGAAAGTTGTAGCAACATTAGAGAACAAAGCAAAGAAAGGAGAGGTTGTATATTATCTATCTAAACACAGTTTTATATACTTTTTCATTGTTAACCTAGCCAGGGAGAGCAGTATAGGCCTCCCTTTAAGTCAGTGGTCTAAAAAACGCTTGGCCACATTGAATCATCCTGCCATTCCAGGCCTTTGCAGTCACTCCAAGTATCGCAGGCACTTCCCTAAGGTCCTTCTCACAGCGGCCTTCACCTCCTGGTTCTTCAGGCTGTAGATGAGGGGATTCAGCATGGGGGTGACGGCGCTGTACTGCAAGGAAGAGAGCAAGTCCAGAGAAGAACCAGATGTGGGCATAAGATAACGAATCAAGCCCGACCCGAAAAACAGGACCACGGCTATGAGGTGAGAAGAGCAGGTGTTAAACGCCTTGCTTCTCCCCGTGGTGGATTCCATGCTCAGCACAGTGGAGACAATGCGGGCGTAAGAAAAGAAGATTGGGAGAAAGGTCCCCAGCCCGTGCAGCAGGGTAGAGCAGATCAAGATGTCCACGTTGATGGAGATATCTGAGCAAGACAAAGGAAAGAGAGAGGGTAACTCACACGTGTAGTGGTGTATGGTGTAGGCCTCGCAGAAGTCCAGGTTCACCGCCAAGAGCACAATGACTACTGAACTGAGAGAGGCCAGGCCCCACGAGAGCAAAACCAACTTCAGACAGAGTTCGTTGCTCATCATCTGCCCATAGAGCAGCGGGTGGCAGACAGCTGCGTAGCGGTCATACGCCATCATTGAAAGAAGAAAGGCTTCGGTTCCCGCAGTGATGAACACGAAGAAGACCTGAGCCAGGCAGCCTTCTACAGAGATGGTTTTCTTAGCAGACAGCAGGTCCTTCAGCAGCTTCGGCACCGTGACGGATGAGAAGCAGAGATCCAGGAAGGACAGGTTACTTAAGAAGAAGTACATGGGCGTGTGGAGGTGAAAGTCAGCCGTGATCACCAGCAGCATCGTCAGGTTCCCCATCATGGTGAGGATATAAATCCCCAGGAACAGCGCGAAAAGTAGAGCCTGGATCAGGGGGTCGTCAGAGAGCCCGGTGAAAACGAACTCTGTGATGACGCTGTGGTTGCTCCAGGCCATTTGTGGATGGCACGTCCTTGGGATAAAGTAGAATGAGATGACATCTCTAATCATGTGACCATGCCATTTAGGGTCCTTCCGCTTTGTCTGGACTCTGCCCAGGCATCTCAGAGCTGCCCTTACCTGTATCTCTGTTGAAGTTTCAGATCCTGTTAGCTCATCATTGATTTCAGGTCACAGTGCTCACAAGCTTCAAGGGAATGCTATCTGCTCCTCACCGGCATTTACAGGAAAAGAGAGTGTCTCTGCACCCTCCGCTTACTCAGAGACTTAGCCCCTTCTGCACTCTTTACGGTTCAGAAACTTAAAGATGTGTAGCGCATATTTGCAGAGACTATTCTCCTCTGTCTGCCTGCCTGCCTGCCTGTCTGTCTCTGTCTCTGTCTCTGTCTCTGTCTCTGTCTCTGTCTCTGTCTCTGTCTCTGTCTCTCTAACTCTGTCTTTCTGTTTTGTTGTCTCTCTTTCTGTCTCTCTGTTTCTTTCTGTCTCTGTCTCTCTTTTGTTCAAAGTCATTCAATATCTCCTTACCACGGCCAACTCCATTAAGTACGGTGGACACAGTTCCTGGGGTCATGACCTCACAGTGGCAGGTGAAAATGTATTTCTATAAGATTAGAAGAAGATAGGTGTGCTGGTGAAGAGTTAGATCTCAGCACTTTAGAAGGCTAAGGCAGGAGGATCACTATGAGTTCCGGGCCACTTTGGGCTAATCTCAGGTACGAAATAAAAAGTTACCTTAAAAAAAAAAAGAAGAAGAAAGAAAGAAAGAAAGAAAGAAAGAAAGAAAGAAAAGAAACCATGGGTATAATGAGGCCACTTTTAGTTATCTTTATGACAGTGAAGTCATAAAATATAAATTAAGTTTTTATGTAAAAGCAGCTGGTGTGTACGGAAGTCCCAGTGACCTCATACACAGCACACTTCACTTCCTTAGTCACTGTCTCGGCTGGCTTCAAAGAAAATCCGAATCTGTGAGAATAGCTAGACACTTCTTATCCCTAGACAGAGTCCCCCCCCACCCATATTTTTCCTGTGAGAAATTTGATACCCAAGGATATTTTTGTAATGTCAGCATGGCAACTTGTAAAAGAGCAATAAATTAATGACACAATTTCCCTTTGGTTGTCAACTCAACGCCTAGCTTGTATCACAGTGACAATGACAAGCTATGATTTCTCACTGTGATATGTGTGCACCTTTAATCTTTTAGCCATTTTGCTTATTTTTGACGTAAAGAGATTTGCTTCTTTCTCTGTCATTGTTTGCATTTCCTGCCACTTTAAATATACCCTCCTTTTAATTTTACGAATCTAAACTTCCATGGGTTTCTTAACATCACCTAAAAGACTACTTAAAAAAAAAAGCCTATCTTGATGACTTCATTTTTCAGCCCACAATTTCTCTAGCTTTAGTCTGTGTTTTCCCTTCCTCGTGGCAAACACATATTTCTGTTTCCATCTCTAGACTGTGATACAGACCATAATATAACAACGTTCTCAAAGCATCGCGATCTTTCTCATCAACAGACACTCGTTCCGTGCCATTTCAGAGCAGACCCCGCATGCTGCTCTGGAAGCCCCCACGCTGTGCCCCTCGACAGCACTGACGCCCAGCAGAAGTCTTGCTGATCTTGCTGATCTCTGATCATTCAGAGCTCCTGAATGTTAAGGATGCTTTTCTCAACAGAGCGTATCCTGCAAACCACCCAACACCCTCCGATGCCCTCCGATTTGGAGAGGCTTCAAATGGTACAGCCATTAGCTCAGAGTACTGCTTGCCTTCATGGTGTTGATATTATTCTCTTATCATCTGAAACATTTATTATTTTCTCTTAAACCTTTCTTACGTAAACTTTGTGTCCACGAGGGCCAAGAGTACATTGCTCATGGTAACAGTGATACTAAAAACAATCTAAACCCGGTTATGGACTGTGTAAGTAAGTCATCGCCCTGGGTGAGCGCCTGCTCACTCGCCCCTTGTAATCTAGTTTACTAATATTCCATTGCTGTTTGGTTTCTGTAATCAGTTTCTATGGTAGGCTTCTGCTTAAAAAAAAAAAAAGTTTTGTTTTGTTTATTCAGGCTGCTATGATTGCAGCATTTACATCCTTGCCAGGGATCTTTAAACAGGAAGAAGCTTGCTTCTGATATATTAACAATCCTAACAACCCAAGCTCCAGCCCGTATTAGATCCAAGTCGAGGTCACCAATGCGCCTGTACGAACACCTACCTTTGTGTTCGGGGAGGCTGAGAGCTCAGAGCCAATGACGGGGAAACACAGGCAGCTGAAGAAGCTACTTTCGAGGGTTCTGTAGAGATGAAGTAGTAAACTCCATTGAAAGCAAATACTTTGAAATCTACATAATCTAGTCAAATGGGAGACATTTTCTGCAAAGACTGGGATATTTCAAAGTGTCTGCACATAAAGCTATCCTGAAAATCTCTTCTGTTCTGTTTCTTTTTAAAAGGGGCCTCAGTGTAGGATAGGAGCATCAGGCTCTTGTGTGAAGAACGCTGGGGCGTCCCCGGGGGACCCTTTCCTATCCATCTCTGTATCTACATTTTGTATGGGATCGAAGCTACTTCTCTCCTTTGATTTTCAAGTTATCACAAGGACGTGAGAGAAAAAGTGGCTTTTCTCACGCTCTCTGCTTTTAGACATTATTGGAATAAAGAAGCGAGCAGGGGCTAGGAGTGGAAGGTGAGCAATGAGAAGGTGGAGAGAGGGTCCCAGGAGAGGAGGGCTAACGTTTGGACTGTGGGGACATGGAGAATTAGCAAGGGTGGGCAGCAGAGCTGGCAGCAGGAAGGCTTGTTTTCTGAGTTGTTCTCTTCTGCACACACTCACACTATTTGCGGTGTGCCTGTGACAAGCATATGTGAGTGTGATTTCAGTAACAGCAAAGGGTTAGTGTAGTTTCCCTACTCGGAGATCTGGGCAAGATGGGACATGCACAGCTCCAATAGTTCAGCATCCATTTCTATACATTTACTGCATTGTGAGTGTCTCCTTTCTTTAATCTTTGTACACTCTGGAGTGAAAGGGTTTGTGTCCAGTCCTTAGGGTGTTACTGTCCTCAGTGGGCAGTAGGGAGTAAATGAGATCTTTCTGATAAGGTGTTTAAGGCAGAGGCTATAAATAGACATTTAGGAAACACGGGGACACGTGGGTCCCATGCGGAGGAGATGGTCTGCCAGGGGCTTGGCAGTGCTCATCTGTAGCTCAGGGATGAAGGATACTCAGAGGAGGATCAGGATGAACTGAATGAGTTATAAAGTCGTAATAGAGGGGTGCACAAAAGGGGTGCCAGTTAGCAGCAGAATTAAAACACACAGAAAATACTACGAGGCACAGGGAGATGAGAGATTGTCCCCTTACCATCCTCTTGGCGTCTCTTGGAGGACGTAGCTGCGTGTACTCTGTCTTCCTCATCACGATAGACGTTTCACAGGGGGAAAAAAAATATATTCGTATGATGTAATCCCAATCATGACTGTATAAAAGGCAGGCTCTCACGTTGATTTCAAGTGAGCCCAAGATGCTAGAGAAACATAAACTCAGGAGCTGTTGGCTCCTCACAGAACCTTGGTTGTCCTGCGTGTCTCAACCTAGAGTGATGCTCTGCATCGCAGGACCCTGGGAGACAAAGGTGTCGTCTGCGGAGCCGCCTGTATCTGGAACAATAGGCATGCACCTCTTGCAAACCTTCTCCAGCGGTGTCGGGTGCCGCACCTGACTTCATCTGTGACTTTGGATACTCTTGGAGAAGTACTACTTAAGGAAAAAAAAAAAAAAAAAGAAAGAAAAAAAAAGATTCCCCCTAACAGAACCAATGAGAAGGCTCTCTATGCTTAGGCAGGTACCCGAGGGAAACTGGGCCAGACGCAGGTTCCCTGAAGTCTGAGCCCAAAGCCAAGCTTGGCTTCCAGTTTCCTGAGAAGTTGAGTTTGGAGGCACAGGGGACAACCCACAGGGCAATATTTGAACCTATGAGCTAAGACAATTATTTAAAGCCTAGAAGTCAAGTCTTGTGAGACTGGAGGTGGGCAGAGAAAGGGAGCAAAGGAAAGGACATAAAAAAAAAGAACTCAGCTAGAAAAGGGGCATTTTCTTCATGGCAGCCTGGGGTCAGAGTGCCCGACGGCCATCGAGGGGGCGGAGCTGTGACAGGTTACAGACCCCATCCTTTTCCAGGGCACATGGAGTTTGCTGTGCTAATTAATTATTTATTTTTGAATCAGAGTCTCAGTTATCCCAGGATGGCCTTGAACTTACTATGTTCAAGGCTGTCCTTGAGCTTTGGGATGACAGGCGTGTGGTGCTATGTGGTGCAGGGGACAGCGTCCAGGGCTTCGTTAACGTTGTTAATGTTTATGTTAATGTGCCAGCTGAACCTCAGCCCCCCAAAGTCTTTATTTTTCTGTCCTGAAAAAGTTATTGACCCTTGAATTTCATTTCAAATATATGATGTATTTTTTTAAAAAATCACCCAGAATTCATAGTTTTAAAATGTAAATTTATTTTTATTAATTAGGTATTTTCTTTATTTACATTTCCAATGCTACCCCATAAGTCCCCCAAACCCTCCCTCCCACTCCCACTTCTTGGCCCTGGCGTTCCCCTGTTCTGGGGCATATAAAGTTTGCATGTCCAATGGGCCTCTCTTTCCAGTGATGGCTGACTAGGTCATCTTCTGATACATATGCAGCTAGAGACATGAGCTCTGGGGGGGGGGTACTGGTTAGTTCTTATTGTTATTCCACCTATAGGGTTGCAGACCCCTTCAGCTCCTTGGGTACTTTCTCTATCTCCTCCATTGGGGGCCCTGTGATCCATCCAATAGCTGATTGTGAGCATCCACTTATGTGTTTGCTAGGCCCCGGCCTAGTCTCACAAGAGACAGCTATATCAGGGTCCTTTCAGCAACATCTTGCTAGTGTATGCAATGGTGTCAGCGTTTGGGGGCTGATTATGGGATGGATCCCCGGGTATGGCAGTCTCTAGATGGTCCATCCTTTCGTCTCAGCTCCAATCTTTGTCTCTGTAAGTAAATTTATTTTTAATTTCTACTTTATGGGTACAGGCATTTTGCCTGCATGTATGTCTGTGCACTAATTCCATGTTTGGTGCCCAAGGAGACCAGAAGAGGGTGCTGGATCTGAGGCTACTGCCTTGTGGGCGCTGGGAATTGAACCCATGTTCATGAGAAGGACAGCCAGTGCTCTAACCACTGAGCATCTCTCCAGTTCCACACGGAATGTATTTTTAACAGTTTGTCAAGCAGGAATAATTCTTTCATAAAAGCATCCTTGGGTTAAAAGGTATCTAAGATAAGCTTTTCACTATTTGATCAGGAAAGACTCAGTAGTGTCTTAATGGAGTTACTATATAGGTAACAAACACAGAGACTGTGTTATTCTGAGTTGAACTCAAGTGGGGCAGAAGTCAGTCAATAAAGCATCCATTTTCTCATCTTTTCTTCAGTGAGAGGTGAGGACCAGGCACAGAGAGAGACAGGATTCCGGGACTAACAAGTCGTGGCCTTAAAATCATAAAGCTCGCTCTCTCTCTCTCTTAGATATTTTCTTCATTTACATTTCAAATGCTATCCTCAAAGCCCCTATACCCTCCCCCCCTGCCCGGATCCCCAACCCACCCACTCCTGCTTCCTTGCCCTGGCATTCCCCTGTACTGGGATATATGATCTTCACAAGACCAAGGGCCTCTCCTTCCACTGATGGCCGATTAGGCCATCCTCTGCTACATATGCAACTAGAGACACAGCTCTGGGGCATACTGGTTAGTTCATATTGTTGTTTCTTCTATAGGGTTGCAGAACCTTTTATTTCCTTTGGTAATTTCTCTAGCTCCTTCATTAGGGGCCCTGTGTTCTATCCAATAGATGACTGTGAGCATCCACTTCTGTATTTGCCAGGCACTGGCATAGCCTCTTATGTGCAAATAAGCATTATTTGTTTATTTACTTGGTTCTTCCTTTAAAGTTTACTCAATACAACAGATTTTCCAGCTTCATTGAGGTGGCTGACCACCTCCATCACCAAAGTCACCTCTAAACTGGAACTCAGTTGCTGAGCCAGCCTGAGCCTCAGCTTTCTTGTCAGCTCCAGGGGGCACAGCACTCCTTCTGTGTCTCTGTCTGGCTCCCCTCTTGGGAATCTTGCATGTCGATCACCCTCTGGACCTTTGGACAGTGGCCTGGCAGTCTTTGGCCGGCTGCCATTAAGGGTGGCAGGCATGATCTCTGGAGGTAGGTGTAGGTAATCTCAGAGGTACTGAATGCCCTCATTCGTAAGGTTCCAGTAGAAATGTCTCCAGGCAAACTGCTCCTTCATGTAACCTTGAGACTTGAGACTTCATGGCTTTCATTATATGAAGGTTATGCCTGTTCTTGTCTGCCAGCTCAGGGTGTTTGGGCACGGGGACATCTTTCTCGGCAACCATCACGCCTTCCTTAAGAAGGAGTTCATAGATGGCAATCCTGTTCTTCTCAGGCATCAACATCACGGCAGCCCTGCGATGGAGGTTGGAAAGAAGTTTACTTTTTTTTTTTTTTAATGTCATTGGGCATCCACTTAACAGACTCACACTTGTTAGGCAAACACTTTACCACTGAACTACAGACTTGGCCCCAGCGTTGTCTTCAGCTGTCAATCTTCAAATTCAAAGTTAAATCTGGTCTTGGCTGATTCTCAAGTACTGTTGGGCTGTTAGAAAAGAAACATCTCCGTTCTAGAAAGCAAGCTGATAATAAAGGCATGAAAATAGATATAAATATAAATACATATAAGTATAAACTGCATGCGGTGTAATTCTGGCAGCATTTGTACCATGCTGCTCTTGACCGGTGTGTTGGTTAGGCTTATGCCAAGTTGACATATAAGAGTCATCTGAAAGGAGAGAATTCAGTTGAGAAAATGTCTCCGCAAAATCTGCTGTAAGGCACGTTCTTAGTCATTTATTGGGAAGGGTTCGTACTATGGTGGGTGAACAAAGAAGAAAGAAGGCTGAACAAGCCATGTGAAGCAAGCCAGTAAGCAGCACCCCTGCATGGCCTCTACATCAGCTCCTGCCCTCAGGTTCCTGCCTTGCTTGAGCTCCAGTCCTGACTTCCTTCAGTGATGAACAGTGCTATGGAAGTGTAAACCAAATAACCCCCACTCCAACTTGCTTTTTGGTCATGGTGTTTTGTTGCAACAATAGAAACACTAACTAAGACACTGGCATGCAGACCCAGAACACGGAGGTAAACAAAGCCAGTGCCTTGGGTGCTTCTGGAAGGTTAGGCTGAGGTTCAGCTGGCACATTTCTTGGTGATGATCAGAGTCACCCTGTAGACTTAGTAGATTTAGTGGGGGACAGGCAGAACGAGTGTAGGTCGGGGCTGTATCTTCTCAAAGCTTCCATGTAATCCAGAGCGAGTTCATTTTAGCCAATCTTTTATGTTCTTATGGAAGATTAAAAAATTATAATGCAACAGGGGCTAAAATACACTTGGAAACACTTGATCTAATTTAACTGGTTGTCGACTCCAAGTTAGGAAACAAAGTGGTTTAAAGTGAGACAGCTGGCGATGACGTGATTTTCACACAGTAAGTTTCTTCTGTTTTAGGTGAGGCAAACAAGACTACAGGGTTTGATTTGTTAATGGGAAAAGCGTATGGGCTCAGTGTTAAGATTGCTCGTTAATTTAACCAATATTTGTTTTGTGAATGTATGAAAAAAATGTGCTCGATTTTGTTTCCTTTGAAATAAGACAGTAACATCAAATGTTTAGACTATAGATTCAGTACCAAGTGGGCGGTCACTGATTCCGTGGAGGTAAATGGGACAATACCAGGAAAGCATGAACAGTGGAGAGCAAAGCTTGCCAAAGACAGAGTTTTGAGTGCAGCGGCATTTCACAGATGGTAGAAGTGGAAAGACAGACTGGGGTGGGCTTGTCTCTGTGCCTAGGAGTGACCACCAGGAAGTACAGAAGGTAGGATGTACAGAGGAAGGAAAATGTCACCAAGAGCCCCACAAGTCAATCACAGAGGACAAGGAGTGAAGGTCCTGGTAGCTCAGTGGAAGAGGACAAGGAGTGAAGGTCCTGGCAGCTCAGTTGTAGAAGACAAGGAGAGAAGGTCCTGGCAGCACCACTTCAAGGGTCCTCTTTATTATGATGTCTTTTGTTTAAGTAAGTGTTATCTGGCATTCTCCACCTGGCCATGTTAGTATTCATGTGAGCAGAAGTAAATAGGATGAACCGGCAAACCGTGAAGAAGGAAAGTCAGTGTGCTCATGGCCTGAGTTGAAATGACACTGTACGGATACAATTACCTGTTTATAATGCTGTCCTTTACTCCTTTACTGTCGACAGTTTCCTTAAAGTCAGTGTGTCTTGATCACCATCTTTCTATCTAGCAGCGAATCAATAGTCTATGAACAGATATGACGTAAGGCTGAGAAGCAGAAGTGAAGGAAGATCGCTATTTATTTCTTTTTGGAGATATGGTCTCCCTGTATAGCCCCTGATGGCATGTCTTTCCTGTTTCAGCCTTTGAAGTGCTGGAATTACAGGTGTGTACCATACTTCTTAGACACTTCTTATTCTTATGACGGGACAAAACAGTATGTTTATACCTCTAGAGAAGTCCTTATAGAGCAGGAGTTTAAAAGTTAGGATAAAATAGTAAACACAGATGTGTCAAGGTCTAGGAGGAGATGGTAAAGACTCACATGACCACACACACACACACACACACACACACACTTATGATAATAAAATAAAGGTAATCAAATTATATGCAATATGACAGATTTCTGGCCATGGAGGAAAATGACTGTGGAATTCTGGTTTTGTGATGGGAGATCCTTGAAAATTTAAGGAGGAAGAGGGATGAGAGCACTCATTAGTTACTCTTATGTTGCTGTGATAAAACACCATAACCAAGGCAACTTATTTTATCTTTTAAAGAATTATTTATGGGCTGGAGAGATGGCTCAGAGGTGGTTAGGAGCACTGACTGCTCTTCTGAAGGTCCTGAGTTCAAATCCCCACAACCACATGGTGGCTCACAACCCTCTGTAATAGGATCTAATGCCTTCTTCTGGTGTGTCTGAAGACAGCTACAGTGTACTTATGTATAACAATAAATAAATCTTTGGGCTAGAGCAAGCAGAGCCAGAGCGAGCAGAGGTCCTGGGTTCAATTTCCAGCAACCACGTGATGGCTCACAATCATCTGAACAGCTACAGTGTACTCATATACATAAATAAATCTTAAAAAAGAGATTTATTTATTTTATGTATAAGTGCACACTGTCACTATCTTCAGACACACCAGAAGAGGGCATCAGATCCCATTACAGATGGTTGTGAGCTACCATGTGGTTGCTGGGAATTGAACTCAGGACCTTTGGAAGAACAGTCAGTGAATCTAACCACTGAGCCATCTCTCCAGCCCTACCAAAGTAACTTATAGAAGAAAGAGTTGATTTGGGCTCATGGTTCCAGAGGGTCAGAGTACCTGCTGGTGGAGTGGAGGCAGCATGTGGCAGGCACAGCAGCTGGAGCAGAAGCTGCAAGCTCACATTGTAAACTACAAGCACAGAGCAGAAAGAGCAAACTAGAAATGATGTGACTACTCACTCTCAAAGCTCTCCTCTAGTCACACATTTCACACCCCCTTAGCATTCCCAACAGCAACTGGGGACCAAGCATTCCAATGCCCGAGACTATGGAAGACATGCCATTCCAACCACCATGACTTTCACCATTGCAGAGACTTGCCTTTTGGGTACCAAAATGGAGAAAGTAAGTCAGTTCTGTGACTGTAATATGTGGACAAAGATACTGGGGTCATTAATGTGTGCTTCTACCATGATGCACCAGGGAATTTAGACAGAAAGAAAGAAAATGAAGCTGTAATAGAGTCTTGGTGGCGAGAGGGATGGAATGAAGAGCTTGGAATTTTGAGAGTCACAGCAAAGGGGAGGGGAGATGGGTTGGGGGATTTGTGGAGGGGAAACAGGGAAGGGAGGTATCTCAGGGTTTTACTGCTATGAACAGACACCGTGACCAAGGCAACTCTTATAAAGAACAACATTTAATTGGCGTTGTCTTACAGGTTCAGAGGTTCAGTCCATTATCATCAAGGCAGGAACATGGCAGCATCTAGGCAGGCATGGTACAGGAGGAGCTGAGAGTTCTACATCTTCATCTGAAGGCTGCTAGCAGAATACTGGCTCCCAGGCAGCTAGGACACAGGTATTAAAGCCCATGCCCACAGTGACACACCTACTCCACCAAGGCTACACCTCCCAACAGTGCCACTTTCTGGGCCAAACATATACAAACCATCACAGGGGCAACATTTGAAATGTAAATAAATAAAATAACCAATAAAAAAAGTGAGAAGGTCAAAGGGTAGAAGAACACAGTGGACATTAAAATGACCAAGGCGGCGCCATTCAAACAGAATGATGGATCTCAAGGGATAGCACATAATGGCTAAGTCAGGTAGAGTGAGAGTGTTGGAGTTAGATGTTGGAGAACTTTGACATCTGGCTCTGAACGATCCAGCACCATGATCCAGTGCTGGAGTTGGTTGTCATGCCACTAGGAATCAAGACAGACGGAGGGCACTGTGAACCCAACACCAGAGAACAGGCAAAATCGGACTATGAACCAGAACAGTGCCAGATGGAAGCAATGAAGGCAGAAAGGACACACTTCAGGAATGTCCTCTCAGTCTTTGAGCTCACGTGCACCCAAATCTCACTAGCCCAGTATGGCGGTTTGAATGGGAATGGGCCCAATAGTCTCATGTGTTTGAATGCTTGGCCCACAGGGAGTAGCACTATTAGGAGGTGTTCCTTGTTGGGGAAAAGTGTGTCACTGGAGGAGTGGGGGTTTGGTTTGGAGGTCTTCTATGCTCAGTGTGGCACACAGTCTCCTTTTGCTGCCTTGGGATCAAGATGCAGAACTCTCAGCTTCTCCAGCACCATGCCTGCCTGCACTCTGCCATGCTTCCTGCCATGATGATAATGGACCAAACCTCTGAAATTGTAAGCCAGCTCTTATTAAAGAGTGGAGCTGGTAAAGAGTCAGTTGAGATGTGTGTGTGTGTGTGTGTGTGTGTGTGTGTGTGTGTGAGAGAGAGAGAGAGAGAGAGAGAGAGAGAGAGAGAGAGAGAGAGTTGAGGCAATTTTACTGGGACAGTTTTACAGAGACAGTTTATAGGTGAAAACAGAAGAGCCATTGAGTGAGAAGGAGTCAAAAGATTAGAACAGATTGCCAGTTAGTTTGAGGACAAGCAGAGCAATTCAGTCAGGGGTAAATTTCCAGGTTTTTCAAATGTGTAGTCTCTCATTCTTGCTGATTTATTTTGAATTTGTTCCCTGGAAAATTTTAGTATTCTAGTCTTAATTAATCATGATGCCAATGTGTCCACTATTTCATTATTTTCAGATGTTTTGTCTGTCTTGTCTATATGAACTATATGAAATTTGATGCTCTTGCTAAGTTTTGCTAGGTTTTCCATTTCCATTCCAGCTTCCCATGACCTTTGCCATCTTTCTGCCAGTTAGTGGTTTTCCATTTTGATGACCATAAAGCTATACCATTGCACACGTACCATAAACTGGAAAAGATAGAGCATAAACTGGAGAAGATAGAGATTTCCCTTTTGCTTTCCTAGGTTTGTCTTATAGCCAATCGTGCTGCATTGATTTTGTGGTTCCTTCCTCAGTATTGGCTATTCCATCTCCTGGTCTATAGGCTGCAACTTTCAATTAGTTTTGCTTCCATCAGTTGTTGATAAACCACCAGGAAACCATGTGTTATTCATGTTGTGACCGTTCTGTTGGCCCTCACAGTTCGATAGGTGCCTCTTTGGGGAGGCTTGAGTGGTTTAGGAATAGAGATCGTATGCGACTTCTTTTGGGCATTGCATAATATTAGTAAGTGACTCAGACCTCCTTTCTGATTCTTCAACCTTATCCCAAGCATGTAAAACTGCTAAATGACACAGTGCCAAGGTCTGATCGCCAAGCTGCCTCTGCAACTCAGCAGACTGGCCTCTACCCAGCAACTGATCTTGGGAAATATTAATACGTCTAGTCATATTTAACTGTTCTATGACTGTAGATTCCTCTTTCCACCATGTTCTCCATTGTAACTGAGGACCAGCTTCCAATATTGCTGTTACTGAAAGATCCTGACAGAATGTAAAAGGACACAGAAGCCCTGAAATTGGCAAGATAGATGTCAGTGTTAGCAGAACTAGCTTCACTGATTTAGAAAAATAGAGGTGCACAATGCTCTGGCCACTCCTTGATGTGTCTGCCAATGTTTTGACCGTTCTTTGACCCATGTGTGTGCCCACTGATGAAGCCCATTGCCAGGTGTTTGTGATATTGGTTGCTGAGAGTCAGAAAATCTCCCCAGCAACCACAGCCTGGCCAATCCTGAGTTGCTACACCTGCATCAGTCTTTCCTTGTACCCCTCCCATACCCATTTCTTGAGAATAGACATTGTTTAGATCTGGAAATCCCCTACCCCTTCTCCTTTCTCTCCTGAGGGCCTGTAAAAACTGGGACCTCTTTCCTCTCAAGGTCAACTCCTCTACCCCTGCGTGGGATATGAGTCGTCCCCAGAGCTCTGGCTTTCCCTGAATAAAGCCTCATGTGGTTTGCAACAAGCTCGGTCTATCGTGAGTTCTTGGGTGTCCGCTATTGTCCTGAGGCTTGAGCGAGGGGCTCCTCTTAGAGTCTTTCATTACCAAATCTTTCTAGTCTTGTGAGGTAGTTCTGTCTGAGTTGGCCATGAATTTAATATCTGTTTTGCATAGGGTGAATGCATACATACAAAACGATTGTTTCCTTAAATCTTCTCTAATCTAATATGTCTATAGTGTTCCATTTAATTTCTTTATAGCCTTGGGGGTGCCTATCATCAGGTGGTACTTTTTGTATAGTAACTGGATAAAATAAGGTTGGTTTTCTCACAACCTTGGACTGCTCCTCTTCAGTTTCTTCATGCAGTGGTGCCTAAATCCCTCTGCCTGTGTCTGAGTATTTTCTCATCTTCATTTATGAGTCTTTCTAAGGCTTGTACTATGGGTTGGACTCAGTCGGTCCCTAAACTTGGGGGAGAAGTCAGGGTCCTAGTACTCAGGTGGGCAAGGAGTTGGCAAGTGACAAACAGACACGAACACAAGAGCGTGTTGAATCTGAATGTAATTTCTCAAAGCTAGCATCAGACTTTTATTACAGAAGAAAACAAGGAAGTCAGGTGACACATCAGCCATGGTACATTGAATAATGTACCATGCATAATGACATGAAACAGAGAAATGCATACATAAAGGCTAGCAGGAACCAGGCAGTGTTTAAAACTGAGATAAAAATCAGCCCTACCTAAGGTCAGTTTATTTTTAGAAGCCAGGGGCAAGGGCTTCGTGCCCTAGCCATAGTTCCAATTCTAGTCTATTGTATAATCCACCTTCTTCCTAGGCCATTGTAAATTCCTGTATATGGCAGTGACTCAGCTGTTATTCTAAGCATTTACTCTAGTTCCTTCTTAAACCATAACCCACCTTCTTTCTACTGTTATGTAGTGTAGACTGTAATGTCTGCCATACATGACTGTAATGAGAATTCTAAGTTTACTTTGTTGAACTTGCCCTGAGATTTCTAACTCTTATCCAGTAAACTGCAATGTCTCATTTCTTTCACTATCTATCATCACCGGAGGCATTTCATCGGAATAAGTAACATTCTTATGAAATTCAAAGCCCAAGGTTGGCTCAATGATTGCCTAGGATACTGGGACACTGGTGGTGCCTAGGATACTGGGACACTGGTGGAGGCCAGGAAGCAATGTTCAATCTAACTTAGCTATTTGTCAAATCATTCCTTGGAGGCACTTAAATAAAACAATACTGAAAGAAAGCACACTAAACCCTTCACCAACTGTTGCAAGGACATTTCTGGACCACATCCGTGTTACAGGAAGCCAAAGACTCCAGGAGATCAGTTTCAGTGAAACTTTTTGCCTCAGGACTGTGGCCAAGCTTTTGGACTTGTCACATAGACTCCACTGGAGTGGGTGTGGCAGGCTTGTATTTATCAATCCATTTTTCATATTTGGCACCAAAAATACTGTGGCTATTAAGGATAAAATATGAATCACCAGACTGATAGGAATGATAATCAGCATTATGTCAATCTCAACTATGTCATTTATCTTTTCATTTTTTCTGCTTCTATTTTCAAGCCATCCAAAATAGCGCTGTACAGTGCCTTGTATTATGGTATTTCCCATCCTTAACTCTCTCCTTGAAGACTTCCCAGGTGACTTACCAAATCTACTGGCTTCTCAGTTTTTCTGCTGCAGGCACGATTTCTCGATCCACGTGGTCTTGCCCCCTGTTGGGCTCCAAATGTTGTTTTTAACAAAACCTCAATTTTTTTTTTTATTTTACCAATGAAGACTCTGGAGCCAGATGCTGGGGTAAAAGCCTGCTAGCTCAGAGAGGCAGAGAAAGCACCCAGCTGACCTTCCTCTAGACTTGGCCTCCCACAAGAAGCTCTATGTGTCTCTCTATCCATCCTTTTGACTTCCTCTTACTCTTTTGGGTTTTTCCTACACTCACTCCCTTTCACATGGTTTCTAGCTCTGCCTCTTGACCTATGGTTGACTTGATTTAACCCTGTTTACAGTAAACAGAAAGCTCTTGGATTAAAGACATGTGTTAGGGCTGAGGCACACCATACCTAGAAACAGGTCTTTCCAGTAAACAACACAATTTGGAGTTCACAGTGTGATCAAATATCCTGCAACGCCATCTTTGCTTGGCATTGAATGGTTTAGTTGTTACTGTAATGGATTTAGTTGTTCTGTTGAATGTCAGTTGGCTTGAATCTGTTTTTATAAATATTGTTAAAATTTTAGCTAACAGACCTTAGTAAAACACATGGTTCTTCACAATGTGATGTGGCCTCATTGTGATTTTTATATCATAAAGCTTATGGCTTTATATTTTTAGAGGTAAAGTTTTTAATTATTTCTTTTATTTTTGATATTATAATGTAATTACATTATTCCCTGCTTCCCTTCCCCCTGACCAAACCCTCTCATTTATTTCCTCTTGCTTTCTTTCAAATTCATGGTCTTTTAAATTACTTGTTACATGTACACACACACACACACACACACACACACACACACCACACACAGACAGACACACACAGACACACACATACCACACACACATGCACACGCACACACACGTATACACACAGACACACATGCACTCACACACACAGACACACACACGCACACACCACACACAAATATACACACAGACACACGTATACACACACACACACTCACACACAAGTATACACACACACACGCACACACACATACACACACATAGACACATAGACACATACACATACACACACGCACACACATGCACACACATGCACACGTGCACACACACAGACACACACACAGACACAGACACACACATGCACACACATGCACACGTGCACACACACATACCACACACACACAGACACACACACACGCACATACACACACGCATGTGCACACACACACACATACACACACACGTATACACACACACACTCACACACACACACACACACACACACACACACACGAGTATACACATCGATTCTTCGATAGAACCTGTTCAGTCTGCATGCTCCCTGTCTGTAGTTTTTCAGGGCTGAGCACTTGGTGTTGGATAGCCAGCTAGTGTGCTCTCCCCAGGGAAGGCTACTCTTCTGCAGAGTCCCTTAGTTGCCTGTCGTTCTTTGTGTAGAGTACAGCCCTCACGGTCTCTCCCTCATCCAACTGTTTTCTGAAGGTAAATACTGTTATGAAAGAAAGAATGACTTGAGTTTATATTAAGCAGCTCAGGTCAAAAATAATTGTTAACTTTAAGAATTAGATAATAATATGAACATTTAACTCTTTTTTTTTTTTTTTTTTTTTTTTGAGACAGGGTTTCTCTGTGTAGCCCTGGCTGTCCTGGAACTCACTCTGTAGCCCAGGCTGGCCTCAAACTCAGAAATCCGCCTACCTCTGCCTCCCCAGTGCTGGGATTAAAGGCATGCGCCACCACTGCCCAGCGAACATTTGACCCCCTAATAAGAATCAGGAGGCGGTGTGGAGACTTGGCTCAGCTGTTAGACATGCATACTCTCATACTGTTCTTTAGAGGACCTGGATTCCATTCCAACACTCACATCAGGGGGGCTCACAACCTCCCATAACTGTAACTCCGGGGGGGGGGTCCTAATCCATATGGTCTCTATGGAACTGCATTCATGTTCCTACCCCCGACCCAATACACACATAGTACTCAGAGTTTAAAAAAAAAGTGAAAATATTTAAAAAACAATTTATCAGGTGAATATATGATCATTTCATTTAACCTACCAATTTTTTAAAAAAGATTTATTTATTTATCATATGTGTGTACACTGTAGCTGTCTTCAGACACTCCAGAAGAGGGCATCAGATTTTTGTTACGGATGGTTGTGAGCCACCATGTGGTTGCTGGGATTTGAACTCAGGACCTTTGGAAGAGCAGTCAGTGCTCTTAACTGCTAAACCATCTCTCCAGCACCTAACCTACCTGTTTTAAGAATCAAATCAGCAACACATTCTACCTGGTCATGGGCTAGTCAGCTTTCAGTAACACTTTTGAATTAAATGAATTAATATTTTATTTAGGATTGCTGTTCAATACAGCCATTTGAGACTGTTGATTTTTTTTCCCCCAGATTTTGAACAGTAATTACTTTAGCACTGACATGTACAAGGTTCTTCATTATTCTATTCTGGAAAAAGGTGAATAGCATTAAAGTTTAGCCACAGTAACTTGAAAATTTGGCAGTGCATCTGCTCTTTTGAATATTTTATTATTCTTATTTTACCTTATTATTCTACTTTATGCATGAAAGGTCCTTGCTGTGGGTGACCAACTCATGATCCTCCTGCCTCAGCTTGCTGTGAGCTGAGGTTATAGGTGAGCACCACAACACCCAGCTTCTTTGACCCCAACTCCAATCTAATGGCTCGCTTTCATTCTTTATCTGCCTCCATGCCTTTCCTCTCTCTCTTTGGAGATAGGGAGGGAGGGAGGGAGGGAGGGAGGGAAGGTCTTGCTGTGTAGTCCATGCTTCTAGTCCTCCTGCCTCAATCTTTCAAGTGCCAAGAGGACAGGTTTGCACCACTAACCCTGGCTAATGTTTATTCTTTATCTCAGTGGTTTATAATTGGTTTCTCCATCTTTTTTTTCTTGAACACCATCTCTATAATATGCCAAATTTTATAATTAAAAAAAAAAAAAGAACTGGCACACAGATTAATTTTTAATATTTCATTAATTTCATTTTTAGTTATCTCTTGTTCTATTTTTATTATATTTAGTTTATTCTTCATTTTTTGGTATATGTGTAAAGATAATGCTCACCTGTATGTGGTTATGTGTGCGTCTGTATATGTGTGTGAGGAGCCTAGCTTGTAATTGGGTGTAATTCTTTATGAGATATCTACCTTGTTTTTTGTCTTCTCCTCACTATGACCTGGGGCCCCCTGACTGGTTAGAGAGGCTGTAGACAGGCTTCAGGGGTCTGCCTGTTTCCAATTTCCTGGAGCTTAGATTATAAGTGTGCACTGCCATGCCCAGCTTTTTATGTGGGTACCGGGGATTGAACTCAGGTTTTTGTGCTTGCAAGCATGTTATAGACAAAGCTATCTGTACTGGCTGGTTTTGTATGTCAACTTGACACAGCTGGAGTTATCACAGAGAAAGGAGCTTCAGTTGAGGAAATGCCTCCATGAGATCCAACTGTAAGGCATTTTCTCAATTAGTGATCAAGGGGGAAAGGCCCCTTGTGGGTGGGACCATCCCTGGGCTGGTAGTCTTGGGTTCTATAAGAGAGTAGGCTGAGCAAGCCAGGGGAGGCAAGCCAGTAAAGAACATCCCTCCATGGCCTCTGCATCAGCTCCTGCTTTCTGACCTGTTTGAGTTCCAGTCCTGACTTCCTTTGGTGATGAACAGCAGTATGGAAGTGTAAGCCGAATAAACCCTTTCCTCCCCAACTTGCTTCTTGGTCATGATGTTTGTGCAGGAATAGAAACCCTGACTAAGACACTATCTTTCAGTATTCTCCTGACTTTTGAAATAGAGTCTCAAGCAGCTGAGAATGGCCTTGAACTAGGTCAATATGGCTTTGAGCTTGTAATTCTCTTGTGCTCTTGAGGGGAGAGATAACAGGTGTGTGCCATTGTGCTCAGTGTGTGAGGTGTTGTGAACGCTAGGCAGGTACTCTACCCACTGAGCCACGCCCTGGGCTCAGGTCTTGTTATCTGTTCATAGTTTGTACTTGAACACTTCGACATTTTAGGTTTTGTTATTAATAGGTACCTAATGATATAGATTGTCTTTCCTGAAGACTTTGTTGCCGTGCTCCATAGCTTCAGCTGCAGCAGTCATATGTCCACAGTAGTCTACATGCAGTTTTCAGCTTTTGACATAGGATTTTCTTTCATTTTTGTAAAGTTGTCATTAGAAAATTCATTAAGTCTTCACAGTTAGATTCAGAATATCCCGAGGTGACCATTACATCTCCCCTGCCTCTCTCTTTCCCTCCCTCCCTCTTTCCCTCCCTCCTTCTCTTCCTCCCTTCCTTTTCCTCCTTCTTTTTGGTGGGAGCAAGGGAACTCTGAACCTAGAGCCCTGTACTTACTAGTCAAGTATTCTACCACTGTGCCATGTTTCCAACGACCGTCTGTCCACCTCTTTTATTTTGCTGTCATATGATTCTAGTCTGTGGAAAATTATCTTCATGTTCTCTTCCAGCCAACAGACTTTCTAAATAAAAGTCCAAACCAAGAAAAGCCCCCCATACTTTGGGATGATGAGATTAGATGTTCAGGCAAGTCCCAGAAGAGACCCCCTCGCCCCCCCCCCCAAATACTTGACACTGTGTGATTGAAGGATGCATGATAAAATAATATAATTAGGCAATTTTACATAGTTTACTACCTAAAGCAAATACTTTCTCAGGGTCCTCTGCACAGCCGCCTTCACCTCCTTGTTCTTCAGGCTGTAGATGAGGGGGTTCAGCATGGGCGTGACTGCGCTGTACTGCAACGACAAGAGCAAGTCCAGAGAAGAACCAGAAGGCGGCATGAGATAGCAAAGAAAGCCAGACCCAAAGAACAAGGTCACTGCAGCGAGGTGGGAAGAGCAGGTGGAGAAGGCCTTGCTCCTCCCCGTGGTGGAACTGATGCTCAAGATGGCGGAGACAATGCGTGCATAGGAGAAGAAGATAGGAATAAAGGTTCCCAGCCCATGCAGCAAGCTGGAGCAAAGCAGGACAACGACAGTGATGGAGATATCGGAACAGGACAAGGGGAAAAGGGCAGGCAGCTCACAGGTGTAGTGGTGAATGGTTTGAGCCCCACAGAAGTCCAGGTTGACAGCCAAGAGCACGATGATGGTTGCGTTGAGAGAGGCCACGCCCCATGAGATGACCACAAGCCTTACACACAACTCATTTCTCATCACCTGGCCGTAGAGCAGGGGATGGCAGATGGCAGCATAGCGGTCATAAGCCATGACGGAGAGCAGGCAGGCTTCAGTACCAGAAGAAAAAAACACAAAAAAGACCTGAGCCAGGCAGCCCTCTATTGAGATGGTTTTCTTCGCCGATAGGAGGTCCTTCAGCAGTTTCGGTACCGTGACGGATGAGAAGCAGAGATCTACGAACGACAGATTGCTTAAGAAGAAGTACATGGGTGTGTGGAGGTGGGAGTCAGCCGTGATCACCAGCAGCATTGTCAGGTTCCCCGTCATAGTGAGGATATAAATCCCCAGGAACAGAGCAAAAAGTAGAGCCTGGATCAGGGGGTCGTCAGAGAGCCCGGTGAGAATGAACTCCGTGATGACGCTGTGGTTGCTCCAGGCCATTAGTGATTATTTCCTTGGAATAAAGTGGAAAGCAGGGTGAGGTTTCCTGTGCTTTTTTTTTTTTTTAAATTGGATATTTTCTTTATTTACATTTCAAATGTCATCCCCGTTCCTGGTTTCCCCTCTGAAAAACACCTTCCCTCTATCCCTTCTCCCCTCCCCCTGCTCACCAACCCACCCACTCCCGCTTCCTGGCCCTGGCATTCCCCCACACTGGGGCATAGAGCCTTCACAGGACCAAGGGCCTCTCCTCCCATTGATGACCGACTAGGTCATCCTCTGCTACATATGTAGCTGGAGTCACGAGTCCCACCATGTGTACTCTTTGATTGGTGGTTTAGTCCCTGGGACCTCTGGGGGTACTGGCTAGTTCATATTGTTGTTCCTCCTATGGGGCTGCAAACCCCTTCAGCTCCTTGGGTCCTTTTCTAGCTCCTTCACTGGGGACCCTGTGCTCCATCCAATGGATGGTCGTGAGCATCTGCTTTTGTACTTGTCAGGCACTGGCAGAGCCTCTCAAGAGACAGCTATATCAGGCTCCTGTCAGCAAGCTCTTGTTGTTATATGCAATAGTGTCCGGTTTTGGTGTTTGTTTATGGAATGGATCCCTGGGTGGAGCAGTCTCTGGATGGTCATTCCTTCAGTCTCTGCTTCACACTTTGTAACTCCGTCCATGGGTATTTTGTTCCCCTTTCTAAGAAGGATCGAAGTATCAACACTTTGATCTTCCTTCTTCTTGAGTTTCATGTGGTTTGTGAATTGTATCTTGGGTATTCTTAGCTTCTGGGCTTCTGGGCTAATATCCACTTATCAGCGACTGCGTATCATGTGTGTTTTTTTGTGACTGGGTTCCTATGCTTTTTATCTTGTTATCTAACACATCATCTTGTCTGCTCCAACATTTGAGCAGGCTGCTTTCTGCGTACGCCTGGGACGAGTTTTCAGCACTCTTCACTTGTGGGTCAGAGAATTCCATTTCTGCTCCGAAAGGTTTACCAGACGTGTAATACAGCGGGGTCACGTGTACATTGTAGTCTTCACTACAGAGCCCCTCATTCTCACTGCGTCTAAAGAACACTATACCACACAGGACGGGCGCTGTTCCAAACTTCCCCACTCCCCTCCTCTCCCCTTCAGCAGAAGCCAGAGATTCTTTCTTATCCGCACATGAAATTTTGTTAATGTTAAAAAAAAATTGTATCCAGAGAACTTTCTTACTCTTGTTTGTTCTCACAACAATTCTAGGAAGCATTTGAGGCCTGGGGAGCTACTTTTATTGTACCCATGGGAAATGTGAGACTGAGTGGTGGAGCCAGGAAAAATATCCCATCTTTTTTTTTTTTTTTTTTCTAATTCTTAGTCTAGCATTTTAGGTGTGTTCTCCATGAATAAAGACAAATTTCCTACCACAATATTCTGGAATTTTCCTCGCTCACCCTAGCTTAGTTTTTCCTCTCTCTTTTATTCCTTTTTTTTTTTTTTGAAGCTTGAGGAAAATTTTATTAGAATTGAAAAAGGAAAACTTTAGGTCAGCAAGCTGTCAATCTTCGCAGCTCCCTGGAGGAGGGAGATGGAGGATGGCAGCCATGCTGTTTGAGTTAGGTATGCGGTCAGCCACCTTGTGGACAAGCGGCCACACGTGGGGGGAAAGTTTTAGAGGAGGTGGAAACTCCAAGATTGCCTTGTCCCTGGCCAGCATGGGAAAGGAAAAGAAGAGAAGAAAGAGGATTAAGTCACATCTTTCTGATTCAGGATTTTGAGAGGAGGGTGGACAGACAGACATTCGTTGTGACTCTGGACTGACTGCACAAAGGACAGGTTTGTTTTGTTTTGTTTTGTTTTTCCCTTCCCTTCCCTGCCCTTTTCTCTCTCTCTCTCTCTCTCTCTCTCTCTCTCTTTCTTTCTTTCTTTCTCTTTCCTTCTTCCTCCTTCCTTCCCTCCCTCCTTCCTTCTCTCTCTTTTTCTCTCTCCATCTTCTTTTTTCTTTCCTTCCTGTCTTTCTTTCCTTTCTGTCTGTCTTTCTCTCTCTCTCTCCCTCCCTCCCTCCCCCTTCTCTCTCTCTTTCTTCCTTCCTTCCTTTCTTTCTTTTCTTTCTTTCTTTCTTTCTTTCTTTCTTTCTTTCTTTCTTTCTTTCTCTTTCCTTCTTCCTCCTTCCTTCCCTCCCTCCTTCCTTCTCTCTCTTTTTCTCTCTCTATCTTCTTTTTTTCTTTCCTTCCTGTCTTTCTTTCCTTCCTGTCTGTCTTTCTCTCTCTCTCTCCCTCCCTCCCCCTTCTCTCTCTCTTTCTTCCTTCCTTCCTTCCTTTCTTTTCTTTCTTTCTTTCTTTCTTTCTTTCTTTCTTTCTCTTTCCTTCTTCCTCCTTCCTTCCCTCCCTCCTTCCTTCTCTCTCTTTTTCTCTCTCCATCTTCTTTCTTTCTTTCCTTCCTGTCTTTCTTTCTTTCCTTCCTGTCTGTCTGTCTTTCTCTCTCTCTCTCTCCCTCCCTCCCCCTTCTCTCTCTCTCTTTCTTTCTCTCTCTCTTTCTTTCTTTCTTTCTTTCTTTCTTTCTTTCTTCCTTCCTTCCTTCCTTCCTTCCTTCCTTCCTCTCTCTCTCTCTCTCTCTCTCTCTCTCTCTCTTTCTTTCTTTCTTTCTTTCTTTCTTTCTTTCTTTCTTTCTTTCTTTCTTTCTTCCTTTCTCTCTTTCTTCCAGATAAGTTCTGAAAGTTCCCAAGCAGGCTTTGACTCATTATTTAGCTGAAGGTGCCCTTGATCTCCCGATTCTCCTGCATTAATGCTGGACTTACAGGCATGTGCCTGGACTCAGGTTTTCCTTTAAATAACAGGAAACTTTTCTCTTGTGGCTTGGCTCCTGGTGGTCATCCATTTCAATGTCCTTTTATATTCTAGTGATATGAACTAATATATGCCTTTCACTATCAACATATAGCTTGTCATTTCCTTCCTCAAATACAGCTTAAATTCTGCTCCCAAGAGCAGATCCACCAGCCAAAGCTAAAGAGCATCTTAGATCCCGGGCCAAAGTTACCTGTGGGTGTGGCCAAGGAGAGGGATGTGTGCTTGCAACTTCAGCTGGATCTGGAGATGCCAAAGCTTGGAGATTTGTAGTCACAACTTCTGATGACCCTGCGTGAGTAAGTTTATGAGCATTGCTGAAAGCAAATGCCGTACTTAAGGTTTGCATGAGCAATGTGAGGGGATATATTTGTTCTATTGTTTGCAAGGATTTGGCTATCTTAAAACTATTTGTGGGCAAAGCATCCCCGATGATTAACTATTTTACTTTTAGTCACAAGGAGAAGCTGAAGCAGGGTCTTTGGGGAGCACGAAGCCTCACCCAAGAATAATGTAGCATTTCTGGAGTATTTTTTCTTATAACATTCATGTTCTGTATGGATGAAGGAATACATCTTTTTACATCATATGATTTTTAGAAGCATCACAAACAAAGGATCCAACCCTCGTCCTCATCTTAAAGGGCATCTCAAACAGATCCCAGAGTTATTTTGTTTTAGTGTCATTATGTCTGTGTGCATGCATGTGTGTGTGTGTGTGCGAGTGTGTGTGCACATATGTAAGTGTGCATGTGAAGGTCAGAGGTCACTGAGGGATGCCTTCCCCAACTGATCTCTATTTTTTGGGCAGGGTCTCTCATTAGACCCCAAACTATCGGATTCAGCTAGAATGACTAGCAAGTAAGAGTGGGTATCCTTTATGCATCTCCCTAGTGCTACTTTTATGGCATGCACCCCTGGCCTGGGATTTTTTAAATGGGTTCTTGGGACCAAACATGGGTCCCCATGTTCACACATCAAGCACTTTACTGAAGTAGCCATTTCCCCAGCACCTTGATTCTAGGGATTTTTAAACTTTAAAATAAATTTCACCATACAATATATTCTGACCAAGGCTTTTCCTCCTGCATCTTCTCCCAGATCCTCCCCACCCCACCTATCAAACTCCATGCCTTCTTTCTCACTCTCTCTAGAAAACAAGCAGGCACATAAACAATCAAACCAGAATAAAACAAACAGAGAAAAACAAAAACAAAGAAAAAGCATAAGAAGCACATACATATGTGCACACATACATACACACACTCAAATCCATAAAAGTGTGCGCTCTCTCTCAAACAAACCCATAAAAATGCAGATACACATACACTCAAACAAACCTATAAACACACACACACACACACACACACACACATACACACACACACACACACACTTTCAAACAAACCCATAAAATGCAGACATATAGACACTCAAACAAATGCATAAACATGCTTGAGCACACAGGCACGCACACACACACACACACACACACACACACACACACACATGCACACACATATACACACACACTTTCTCTCAAATCCATAAAAATCCAGACACACACTCACATACACAAACCCATAAACACACACACACACACACACACTTGTACAAAACCCTTAAAAACACACAATCAGAAAACGATAGTATATAAGCAAAAGAACAATAAGGTTAAAAAAAAAAAAGATTGCCCAAACAGATTATTATAAGAAAACCTCCTCAAAGGAACCACTGAGTTCACCTTGTGTTGGCTGTTGGGGAAACACCAGGTTGTCTAACGAGGAGTGAACCAGCCCACTTCACATTCTAGGGATTTCATAATGACCATGTACAGTTTAGATTCTCCTAAATCCTCAATAACAGATTCTAAGCAGGCGGAATGCCTCAGCTTCCACTCACTATTTTGAGTGCAAGACTTCAGCCTAATTTTATAACGACACTCAAGACTCATGCCAGATTTATACAAAGATGGATGAGAGCTAAAGTCCGATGTTCTGTAAGAGACGATGAAGAGTAAAAATTAGGGAAAGGGGATTTCAGAGGGGCTCTTCAAGTCTGTCACTCGTTGGTTGTTTGGAGATGTATTTGGAACAAGAAGGTGGGTGAAATCTAGGTTTGGAAGGTCAGCCTGGACAACGTGACTGAGGGCATCTTTGCAGCTGGGAGAAAAATGTAGCACTTATTTGGGATGGAGCTATCTCCACGCATCTCCTGTGCTCCTCCGGACTATTCACACTGTCTCAGTGGTTAATATGTCCACGGTGGTTTGAATCACAGAGATCCTTACTAACCAGGTTCTGTGCAAGCAGAACATGGGGGAAGCAGCTCATGGCTTCTGATATTCTTATTGCATCCTAGAGGGAGGTTTTTTTTTTTGCAATCTTTTGGAGTTTTTAAGATGCCTCTTGCCTATGTCATGCAGCGAGGGGAGGGAGAGCTTTCTGAGAAGCTGTGTAAAGCATTTGGAGCCGTGACATGTTCAGAAACGGACCACAAGGGCTAACTCAGGGAGAGAGGGCCTACCAAGGGCTGAGATGTTTCCATCTCTGGCTGTGGGAGGTAGGATGGACAGGGCAGGAGACTCAGTATCTTAGCGCTGTTGGGATGGATCAGGGATGGAGGAAAGGATGGTTAGCAAAATTAAAATTCAGTTATCTTTCAGAAAGAAAAATTGGGAGGCGCATCAGCTACCTGGTGTACATTACCACGCTTCTGGAGTCTTCTGAAGGAGGAGAGTTCTTCGCACTCTGGCTCTCCCGAGAAAGTCAATGCAGCGTACACAAAGTCTTCCTGGGGAGGGAGGAGGAGGGGGAGGGGGAGAGAGGGAGGGGGAGGGGGAGGGGGAGGGGGAGAGAGGGAGGGAGGAAGGAGAGAGAGAGAGAGAGAGAGAGAGAGAGAGAGAGAGAGAGAGAGAGAGAGAGAGAGCGAGCCTTGTTAAAAGAGCGTTGCTCTGGGAAGAACAGTTCTTTTCCTGCTACCAACAAGTGTTGGGTTTAGAATGCCCTAGAATCAGGCGAAATGGTACATTAAGATTATTCTCCTGGATCAGATAATCCTGGAGTGAACACTAGAGTGGGGCCATTCTGCAGGGCCAAACACTAAGGAAAACGACGACAGAGGCCGGTATGTCATCCAGGCACCCACGTCATTGAGACTTCATCACATGATCTCAGATCAAGCGAGCTGGAGCTGCCGTCTCTCCGCGCTATTCTGAGTATTTCTTTCCTTTGTGAGATGCTGAATGCTGTTATTTTAAGAATGTTAGTTAAGGAACTCTCTGGCAGAACCAATCAGAAGGTCGCCTGTGCTCATGCATCCATAGGCTGTGTTTGGCACCCAGGGGATTCTGGGCCCGTATCCCTGAAGTCTCAGACTGAAGCCAATGTCTGGACTCACTAATTACACAGCTCCTCATTAGCCAGACAGGAAAGCAATGGGAAGAATAGGAGTGTTTGAACTCTCTGGATTAAGACAACGATTTAAAGCCTGGAAGGGAACTGATGGGGATATGGGAGAAATAAGAAGATATCTTTTTAGGAAATTTATTTTCAGTCAAGTTTATTTTCCTCCTGATCACATGGGAACTGAAATGCTCTTTAGGGACATCAGAGTGAGCCAAGCTATGACATATTACTGAGCTCTCTGATCTTCTCTTATGCAATAATCATTATATAGACTTTTCTTATTTATTTGGTTATCATCATCATCATCATCCGATTCCTCTTATTAAAAAGAAAGCATGTTAAACTCTCTATGAAGTAAAACTTTTCCTTTTTGTTTCAACGTATCTGTAGTTTGGCTTATATAAGAAATACCAAGTTAAGGTTATTGAGAAAAAAAAGGATGAATTCAAATTATACTTATCTATCTCTTTAACAGGGGATATTATTTTACCCTATCTATATTAATAGCTGTTATTGTATCTCACTATGCAGTAGGTCAATGGTGCCTTCCAAACAGTACACCCAAGTCCTAATCCACAGAATTTGTAAAAGTCTCGGAAAATGTAATTAAATTAAACTAAAGATGTTGGGATGAGATCATCTTGGATTACCCTGTAAGCCCTAAATAGGATGTCAGGTGTCCTCACAAAGGAATAGACTGAGCATGAGAGAAAATACGAGAAAGGGAAGAAGACACTGTAGCCATGAAGGTAGAGATGGAGGGATGTAGCCAGTTATCAACCGTTACCAGAAGCTGAAGAGGCACAGAACATGGAGCACCCAGGGACCTCCACTGGGGGCAAAAACTGCGGACACCGTCCTTTTGAACTCCAGACCCACAAAGGAATACATTTACCAGTAAATTTTATGTCACTTTTAAAAATTAGCTGAGTAGTATAAATGTACCACATTTTCTTCATCTATTTTGTTGAGGGGCATCCATGTTGCTTCCCAGTTTTGGTAATTATGAGCAGAACAGCCATAAATATGGCTGACCAAGTATCTCTGTGGTAGGGTGAAGTGTCTTTTGGGTGTATACTCAAGAGCAGTATAGCTGGATCTTGAGGCAGATTTATTCCCATCTTCCTGAGGAACCAATCCAATGATGTCCACAGTGGACGTACACGTTTTCACTCCCTCCAGTAACTTTATGAGTGCTTCTCTTATTCTACATCTTTACCAGCATGAGGTGACATTTGTCCTGCTGCTCTTAGCAATCCTGACAGGTATAAGATAAAAATCCCAAAGCAGTTTTGATTGGCATTTTTTTTCTGATGGCTTAGGATGTTAGACATTTTTTATGTGTTTCTTAGCCATTGGCAATTCCTCTGCTGAGATGTCTCTGTTTAGATCTGCACTCCATTTTTAAATTGGGTTGTTTGTTTTCTTGAGATCTAGTTTCTCGAGTTCTTTATATATTTTGGATAGTAGCTGTTAAGTCAATGATGACCCATCTACAATCCATAGAACCACAGAGGATAGGAATAAAGTAAGGGGCCAGAGAGAACAGGTAGATCTTGTAAGGAAAGAGAAATAGACTTTTTTTTCCCGATGTGTAGTTGGTAAAACTCTTTTCCCTTTCTGTAGGCTGCTGATGTATCCTGTTGGCAGTGTGCTTTGCTGTGAGTGTAGGCTGCTGATGTGTCCTGTTGGCTGTGTGCTTTGCTGTGAATGTAGGCTGCTGATGTGTTCTGTTGGCTGTGTGCTTTGCTGTGAGTGTAGGCTGCTGATGTGTCCTGTTGGCTGTGTGCTTTGCTGTGAGTGTAGGCTGCTGATGTGTCCTGTTGGCTGTGTGCTTTGCTGTGAGAGGCTTTTCAGTTTCCTGAGGACCCATGCATTAACGGTTGATCTTAGTGTCTGTGCTACGTGTGTTTTGTCCAGAAAGTCTTTTCCTGGGCCAATGAGTTCAAGGCTATCCCCCACTTTCTCTTCTGTCAGGTCCAGTGTATCTGGGTTTATTTTGAGGGTTTTGCTCCATTTGGAGTTGAATTTTGTGCAGGGTGAGACGCATGAATCTATTGGCATCCATCTACCTGGAGTCATCAGTCTGACCAGCAGCCTGTGTTGAAGATTCTGTCTTCCCCCCCACTCTGGCTTCTTTATAAAAAAAAAAAATCAGATGTCCATAGGGGTGGTTTTATGTCTGGGTCTTCAGGTGGAGTCCGTTGATCAACGTGTCTGGTTTAATGGCAGTGCCATGCTGTTTTCTATTACTATAGCTTTGTTGTACAGCTTGAAATTGGTGATGGGATATCTCCAGCAGTTCTTTCATTATTTAGGATTGTTTAGATATCCTGTTTTCTTTGGCTGGTGTGTGTATGTGTGTGTGTGTGTGTTTCTATATGAGCTGAAAATTGTCCTTTCAAGATTTTATGAAGAATTGTTTTAGGATTTTGATGGGAAATGCATTTAGCTGTAGATTCAAAATGGTAGGTTGGCCATTTTTTACTATGCTAATGCTAGTAAGCCATGAGCATGGGGGAATCTTCCATCTTTTGATATCTTTTGTAAGTTTTCCAGTTGAAGAGAAGTCATACAAGTCTTTGACTTGCTTGGTGAATGTTACCCCAAGATACTTTATATTGTTAGAAACTATTGTGAGAGATGTTTCGCTGATTCCTTTCTCAGTCTGTTTTTTGTCTGTATGTAGGAGGGCTGCTGTTTTTTGTGAGTTGGTTCAGTATCCAGCTACTTAGCTGAAAGTGTTTATTAGCTCTATAAATTTTCTGGTGGGATTTTTGGGGGTTATTATGCATACTATTATATCATCTGAAAAGAAAGAAATTTTGACTTCTTCCTTTCCAATTTGTATCCTTTTTTTTCCTCCTTCTGTTTTCTTATTGCTCTAGCTGAGACTTCAAGTACTATATTGGATAGGTATGTTGAGGATGGGAAACCTTATCCTGTTTTTGATTTTAGTGGAATTGCCTTGAGTTTCTCTCCATTTAAGTTGATGTTGGCTATGGGCTTGCTGTAAACTGCCCTAATTTTATTGAAGTATGACCCTTGTGTTCCTAATCTCTCCAGAACTTTTATTATGAAGGAGGATTGGATTTTTTTTTTGTCAAAGGCCTTTTCTGCTAATGAAATGATCACGTGTTTTTTGTCTTTCAGTGTGTTTATATGGTGGCTTACATGTATTGATTTTCATATATTGAACCATGTCCTCATCTCTGGGATGCAGCCTAGTTGATCATGATGAATGATCTCTTTTCATGCGTTCTTGGATTCAGTCATTGAGCATTTTTGCATTTGTGTTCATAAGGCAAGTTGGTCTGCAGTTATCTTTCTTTGTTGGGTCTTTATGTGGCTTCAATGAAATGGATTGTGCAATGTTACGTCTGTCTCTGTCTTGTCAAAGAGTTTGAGGGATATTACATTGATTCTTCTTTGAAATTCCGGCAGAATTCTGTTCTAAAACCGTCTGGTGTTAGACTTTTTTTGTTTTTGTTTTTATTGGGAGACTTTTAATGACTGCTTCTGTTTCACTAGGGGCTATAGATCCTTCTAAATTACTTATCTGATCCGGATTTAGCTTTGGTGAGTGGTATGTATAGAGAAAATTATCCATTTCTTCTTTTAAATATTATTTACTTGTTCACTTTACATCCTGATTGTAGCCTTCCCTCCTCCCAGTCCCCCTTCACACAGACCTTCTCCTCATTCTCCCTTCCCCTTCTCCTATGAGAAGGGGCAGGACCTCCTCTGGTTACCAACTCACCCTGGCACATCAAGTCTCTGCAGGGCTAAGCACATCCTCTTCCATTGAGGCCAGACAAGGCACCCCAGTTAGGGGAAGGGGATCCACAGGCAGGCAACAGAGTCAGGGACATCTCCCACTCCAGTTGTTTGGGGACCCACATGAAGACCAAGCTGTATATCTCCTACATATGTTTAGGTTCCCCAATTTTGTAGAATACATACTTTTATGATTCTCTGGATTTCTTCAGTGTCTTTTATTATGGTCTCCCTTTTCATTTATGATTTTGTTAATTTGGATATTGCCTTGCCATGTCTTAGTAATTTTGATAAGGGTCTGTCAATCTTAATGATTTTCTCAAAGAAGCAACTCTTTGTTTCATTAATTCTTTGTATTTTCTTAAATCTATATTATTGATTTCAGTCCTGAGGTTGATGATTTCTTGCTGTCCATCCCTTTTGGATGTGAGTTCTTTTTTTTTGTTGTTGTTTGTCTCCCCACTCCCTGGGTGCGCCTGTGTTTGGTGCATAGCTGTTAAGAATTGCAATGGGCTCTCGGTGGGGTTTCCTTTGCTGAGTATGTCCTGCCCTTCCCTAACCCTTCTGATTTCTGATTAGCTTTAGTTTGAAGTCTATTTTGTCAGATATTAAAATGTCGACACCTGCTTGCTCTTAAGGTTCATTTGTTTGGAATCTCTCTTTCTAACCTTCTACCCTAAGGTAATGTCTATCTATACCTTGATGCTGAGGTGTGTTTAGATGCAGTAGAAGGATGGATCCTGTTTCCTCGTCCATTCTGTTTTCTCGTCCATTCTGTTAGTCCGGATGACTCAGCCGCTCTTGGGGGGAGCTGAGAATGTTGATATTGACCGGTGATTGTTAGAATGATCTTTCTTGCTATTGCAGTCACAATGGTCTGATTCTGGGAAGCTTTTCTTTGTCTCTGAGTTACAATGGGTAATTTTGCTGGGAATATTAGTCTAATTTGGAATTTGTTTGCTTTCAGAACTTGGTATGTATCATAATAAATCTTGATTTTAAAGTGTCCAGAGCAGGTGCTGTTATTGGAATGGGCCCTTTATATGTGACTTGGTGTTTTGTTTTCAATATACTTCCTTTTTGTGTGCTTGTGGTTGAACTATTGTGATGAATGGAGATTCTTTCTGTTAGATGTTATAAAGGCTCCCTGTATCCAGATTAGTACATCTTTCTATAATTTGGGAAGTTTGTCTGGTTCTGTTGAAAATGTTTTCTATAACAGTAGAATGAAATCCTTCTTCTATGCCCATGAATCTTGGATGTGTTCTTTTCATAGTGCCTTCCAAGATACTTCTATCTTGGAAGTTTCGATTGTACCTTCTTATTAACTTATTTTTGTTTTTGTTCAAATTGCGAAATTCCTCCACCCTGCCCTCAGGCTCAGGTCTTGGCTTCTCTATGATCCATTCTACCCGTGAGACTCTCCATGGAACTCTTTACTGGATCTATCGTGTTCACCATTGCCAGACGTTTGTTCAGTTGTTCTCAGAGTTTCTGTTTTACAATAAATGCTCCCTTTTATACTTTCCATAACTTTTAAATTTCACTTGGCTATTTGTTCTTCTTCTCTTGGAATTCATTTGGGAGTTTATTTGTGTCTGGTTTGAGGGCTTTGAATATACATATTAGTCTCTTGAATTATTTGTCTGACATTTCATCCATTCATTCTCACTGGGGGAAATCACTGTGGGATTCATAATAATTTACTGGGGAGT
Organism: Mus caroli; assembly: GCF_978045245.1. Lineage (NCBI taxonomy): Eukaryota > Metazoa > Chordata > Mammalia > Rodentia > Muridae > Mus > Mus caroli. The sequence goes on from NW_028227271.1 coordinate 5,713,303, forward strand.
TAGACTGCCTTAGTTTTTTTTTTTTTTTTTTTTTAAAGTACTCGTGTTTGGTCACATGCATCTAAGGTTAGGTTATTGGTTAATTTTACTGATTTATTTAAAAAAGTTTTATCTATCACTAAAACAAAACCTTTTGATTTAGAGGGGATGTTTGCAATGTTCAGGAGGGACTAGGTTGTTGTAATGTTAAGGTGCTTTCTTCTATTAGACCTGGGACACCGGCATCAATCTCTACCACTCCCTCGGATTTAGAATCCTGCCTGTAAATCAATCACTACCGATGAATGGGTCCACGGTTAAAGTACAGTAAGAGTCAAATAAAAAGTTGGTCACCCCCTGATTGCCAGTTGTTAGGCAGTAAAGGGGCACCATTGGGAATGTGTGTGGTAATATGCCAGTTCCTGCAGGTGTGGGTGGAGAGAGAAGAATAAAGTCAGGATAAGACTGGTGAATAGTACTAGGTTGACACACTGGAGGAGGAGGAAGGGGAGGAGGGAGAGAAAAAGGAGGAGGAAGGAGGAGAAGGAAGGGAGGAGGGGCAGGAGAGGGAGGAGGAGGAGGAGGAGGGAAGGAAGGAGGAGCAGGAGAGGGAGGAGGAAAGGGGAGGGGGAGAAGGTGTATTCAAAAGAGGAAAAGGTAGGGCAAGTGAGAAGGAGCTGAGGTAGTCTTGCCTGAAGGCTGACTGAAAATCGAGAGGCAAAGAAATAGAATTAAGAGACACATGTCAGTCTCAGTGCTCAGGAGGGCTTAGGCACAGAGATCCCCAAACCAGGCCAGTCTGTGTTCTCTGGGAGCAGAAATCGCTAAGTGTGCAGGGAAGAAAAAGGCATGGGACAGGAACTGGGCAGGATAGAGCTGCCTTGCTTGCTAGGTTGGACAGGAAATAAAGGAAGAAGAAAGGTGAAGGGGAAGAGCTGGGTGGGGTACGGAGTGTAACTTCCATGTGGCTGGATGCCGCCTGCAGTCCGAGTGCTCCCTAGACCTGAGAGTGTGTGTCATGCCTGGGCAATCTGTTCACCTCTGGACCTTCCTTTGGAAGACTGGGTTATGGATGTGGCTGGCTGGTAGGCAACTCTTCAAAGATGGCTCTCAGATGCTTATCTGCTTCTGAAGTGTCCCTCAGTATCGAGTCGCCAGTGCCGGCGCGGCCCTGTGTAAGCCTTCATTGTCTGGCATCTTGTTTGGAGCTGGTGTTTAAGTTTCCCCGAAGACCGGCTGCCATCAGGTTGTGTATGCAACCTGTATCCCTTTTCTGCAGCCTGGCAATCTGTTAGTGTGTGCTAGCAGATTTAGAATGGGCTCTCGCCAGATGCTCTGAGCTTTCTGAAAGTGCAGTTCACGGAGGGTCACTGGCTGCTGAGCCTCCAGTTCAGCCGGGAGTTCTTTTCAAATGTCACGCAGATGCCCCGTGGCCAAGGCCAAGCGTCCCCGTGTAAACCCTGCTTTACTTTGGCCGCTCACTCCTTGTTGGAATCCTTTCTCTTCTCCAGCTTTTAAAATCATCCAAGGCTGAAAATACCACGCTAATTTTATGAGCTTGTCTTGGAAAAACAAAACAAAACAAACCCATTTTTTTTTGCAATTATAATTTTGTTTATTCCTTTCTTTTCCGCCAGAACCATCCCATTTACCCCTCCCCACTCTCCTTTAAATTCATGGCCTCTTCTTCATTGTTATTGCATACATATATGTATATAT